>NC_047124.1:36256463-36556463 GCF_902500255.1 Thalassophryne amazonica | reverse complement strand
GATGGGGGTAGGGGGGGTGGGAGCATGCGTATCAGTCTCTGTCCATGTGTGAGTGACAAATGAGTTAAGTTTATGTCAGTTTCTGTCCGTGTGTGCTGGAATTTCAGAAGATAAGAAAGAAGAAAAAATGCTGTAGCTCCTCTGAAAAAGAGAGCTTTAAATCAGAAGTGGCTGACTCCGTGGTATAACTCACAAACTCGTAGCTTAAAGCAGATAACCCGTACGTTGGAGAGGAAATGGCATCTCACTAATTTAGAAGATCTTCACTTAGCCTGGAAAAAGAGTCTATTGCTCTATAAAAAAGCCCTCCGTAAAGCTAGGACATCTTACTACTCATCACTAATTGAAGAAAATAAGAACAACCCCAGGTTTCTTTTCAGCACTGTAGCCAGGCTGACAAAGAGTCAGAGCTCTATTGAGCTGAGTATTCCTTTAACTTTAACTAGTAATGACTTCATGACTTTCTTTGCTAATAAAATTTTAACTATTAGAGAAAAAATTACTCATAACCATCCCAAAGACGTATCGTTATCTTTGGCTGCTTTCAGTGATGCCGGTATTTGGTTAGACTCTTTCTCTCAGATTGTTCTGTCTGAGTTATTTTCATTAGTTACTTCCTCCAAACCATCAACATGTCTATTAGACCCCATTCCTACCAGGCTGCTCAAGGAAGCCCTACCATTATTTAATGTTTCGATCTTAAATATGATCAATCTATCTTTATTAGTTGGCTAAGTACCACAGGCTTTTAAGGTGGCAGTAATTAAACCATTACTTAAAAAGCCATCACTTGACCCAGCTATCTTAGCTAATTATAGGCCAATCTCCAACCTTCCTTTTCTCTCAAAAATTCTTGAAAGGGTAGTTGTAAAACAGCTAACTGATCATCTGCAGAGGAATGGTCTATTTGAAGAGTTTCAGTCAGGTTTTAGAATTCATCATAGTACAGAAACAGCATTAGTGAAGGTTACAAATGATCTTCTTATGGCCTCAGACAGTGAACTCATCTCTGTGCTTGTTCCGTTAGACCTCAGTGCTGCTTTTGATACTGTTGACCATAAAATTTTATTACAGAGATTAGAGCATGCCATAGGTATTAAAGGCACTGCGCTGCAGTGGTTTGAATCATATTTATCTAATAGATTACAATTTGTTCATGTAAATGGGGAATCTTCTTCACAGACTAAGGTTAATTATGGAGTTCCACAAGGTTCTGTGCTAGGACCAATTTTATTCACTTTATACATGCTTCCCTTATGCAGTATTATTAGACGGCATTGCTTAAATTTTCATTGTTACGCAGATGATACCCAGCTTTATCTATCCATGAAGCCAGAGGACACACACCAATTAGCTAAAACTGCACGATTGTCTTACAGCATAAGGACATGGATGACCTCTAATTTCCTGCTTTTAAACTCAGATAAAACTGAAGTTATTGTACTTGGCCCCACAAATCTTAGAAACATGGTGTCTAACCAGATCCTTACTCTGGATGGCATTACCCTGACCTCTAGTAATACTGTGAGAAATCTTGGAGTCATTATTGATCAGGATATGTCATTCAAAGCCCATATTAAACAAATATGTAGGACTGCTTTTTTGCATTTACGCAATATCTCTAAAATTAGAAAGGTCTTGTCTCAGAGTGATGCTGAAAACTAATTCATGCATTTATTTCCTCTAGGCTGGACTATTGTAATTCATTATTATCAGGTTGTCCTAAAAGTTCCCTGAAAAGCCTTCAGTTAATTCAAAATGCTGCAGCTAGAGTACTAACGGGGACTAGAAGGAGAGAGCATATCTCACCCATATTGGCCTCTCTTCATTGGCTTCCTGTTAATTCTAGAATAGAATTTAAATTTCTTCTTCTTACTTATAAGGTTTTGAATAATCAGGTCCCACCTTATCTTAGGGACCTCATAGTACCATATCACCCCAATAGAGCGCTTCGCTCTCAGACTGCAAGCTTACTTGTAGTTCCTAGGGTTTGTAAGAGTAGAATGGGAGGCAGAGCCTTCAGCTTTCAGGCTCCTCTCCTGTGGAACCAGCTCCCAATTCAGATCAGGGAGATAGACACCCTCTCTACTTTTAAGATTAGGCTTAAAACTTTCCTTTTTGCTAAAGCTTATAGTTAGGGCTGGATCAGGTGACCCTGAACCATCCCTTAGTTATGCTGCTATAGACTTAGACTGCTGGGGGGTTCCCATGATGCACTGTTTCTTTCTCTTTTTGCTCTGTATGCACCACTCTGCATTTAATCATTAGTGATTGATCTCTGCTCCCCTCCACAGCATGTCTTTTTCCTGATTCTCTCCCCTCAGCCCCAACCAGTCCCAGCAGAAGACTGCCCCTCTCTGAGCCTGGTTCTGCTGGAGGTTTCTTCCTGTTAAAAGGGAGTTTTTCCTTCCCACTGTCGCCAAGTGCTTGCTCACAGGGGGTCGTTTTGACCGTTGGGGTTTTTACGTAATTATTGTATGGCCTTGCCTTACAATATAAAGCGCCTTGGGGCAACTGTTTGTTGTGATTTGGCGCTATATAAATAAAATTGATTGATTGATTGAAGACAGCCGAATGGTTCACCAAGGCCGTAGAAATTCTTCTGGAGGAAAACAACGGGCTTTTTGTCCTTCAGAGGCTGATAAGCCTGCCATGTTGAGCAGTGAAAACATATAGCTCACATGAACAACCAGATCCAATTTATGAGTATTCCCTGGTCTCTGACATCTTCCTTTGCAAGGCGTGCATTTGCTCTGAGATGTTATCCAACTTACATCTGAGTTCAAGGGTTAACACAGTCTGAGAATGTATCGCCTTGCCCATCATGACAGACAGGTGAGGGGTCGTGGTTCTGGTGGCAGCCATCTTGCCGATTCTCTGGTAGGTCAGGGCAGCACATAAACCAATAAGTACCAGCCCTCCTACATTAAAACCAAATATAAATAAATCTTCGACGTCCTCCACAGAGAGTTGCACCAAGCATGCGGCACGCCATTTCTCCCAGGCATCAAGAACATAGCCTGCAGAGTAGGTTCCATCTGGGCATGCAGGGTCCCCTGGCCCTGATTTCCTTGTTGAAAATAGTGTCAATAGCATTCAGAGACCAACTGATCAATTCCATGGTTAATCCAATATAGTTTGAAGAATTCACAGTCTGGTGAAGTAGGGACTTTGAAGGTTGGAGCAGAGATAGAGGAGAGAGGAGGAGATGTAACTGCCCTCGCCAGAGTCCCAAGCTGTACAGGAACATCAGGCCAAACCTCCTGGGAACATTTTTAAGGAAAACTTCTTTTTAGTTCCCAAAACAGTCTGGTCATGTTACGTAAAGTCATAATCTGATCATTGAAAGAAATTTGAAGTAAGAAAGATGGTGAGACCAGAATTAATTTATTGTCAAATTTCCCTCAACTATAAACATGACAATATATAACACGAAGTAATAACGTCATGAAAATGTTCTAGAAATGTTTCTGATAACCCTAACCTACATATAACCAATATGTAATGATTTTGACACCTGTCACCCCTCTAATGACAAAGCCAGTCCAGTAAACAACTTTATGATTGTGATCTAAAGACTAAGTCTTAAACCTTACTGTGCACCTCTGTACACAGCGCATTTTTGGTCCAACTATAAAAAGGGAAGCTTGCAAAGGCTGTAGGGAGCCTACGACGATGGTTTTCGTGTGCTTATGAGGTGGCCGAGATGAACCAGTGCGAGTGAGATGTTTCTGTCAGATTAAACACGCTGAAAGCCACACTGAGGAAAGATACGTACAGTTTTATCTGTCGATTGAAAGACTCTGTAAATCAAGTTGTCATGTCCCTGGTTGACATTCGCTGGAGTGTGATTCATTATCAGTCCAGGATGTGGAAACACTGGTACAGTTGTCTATTTTAAAAAGACATTCTTAATCATTATAATTGTTTTTTTGTTTTTTTTTTGTATTATTGTTATTGTTTTGTCGTTTGGTGGGCTTTGAGTCTGTAATAAAGTTGAATTGAATAAATGACCCATTAAAGTACCTGACAGTTTGGACTGAAAGACAGAAACATTAATGAATGATGACAACAAGCATTTTATTCTGAAGGACCATTACACTCAGTAAGCGGCTGAGGGTCCAGAACCCGCCTGGTTAATGACGACATTCTCTGACACTGTGTGAAATATTCTGTTCGTTTTGTGATCATTCACACTTGTCCCATCCAGGTCTCACCGGTTATTTGCAAATATATTTCCCCAACTTCCCTTTTGGAGTTTTTGCCAGAGGGGCATAAAACACAACCACAAAGGGCAAAAACATGTACTTGAGTCTGAAAACCAAAGAACTCACAGCTGTTACACTTTGTGCTGGGACGACGGACAGACAGTTAAATCCTTTAAATCCAGTTTAGCAAACTGAGTTTTCACACAGTTGAACCTTCTGCCAGCTGGTCGTGGAGTTGATGCTCGCTCTGATTCCCGTGGTGGACGAGCAGCACTCACACAGATTAGTCAGTGTGTGAATGACGGGGACGCTTCACACACTCGATGACTGATGGCGCTGCTGTCTCCATGGAGACCAGCGGACAGCACAGGATGTGCCGTCGGGTGATGACAATTTGAACAATATGGATTTCCGTGTCGCTGTGCAGCCGCAAAAACACATCCCAGGACAACGGGAACAGTCTCCTGAGTCCTGACCTCCTCACAGCGCGCCGCCGCGTTAACGTCAGGGACTGTTTTCTGCATGTTGACTCTCAGCATCGTAGCAACACAGTGTCACACTCTGAGTCTCTGTGTGTGTGTGTGTTTGTCTATGTGTGTATGTGTGTGTGTGTTCTCTATGCACAGCCACAGTAATTAAGCAGTTAACACCAAACTGGTGACTGGGGGCCACAAGGGGGAGCTCACTGGGGCCTTTAGGTTCAATGCATATGGGCACGAACACACACACGGTCAGCCTTAAATATGAGATCACGACCCGCTCACTGGAGCACTTAATTTCACAGTTTCACGTGGTACTCAGGTCAGGTAGCAGCATCACACTTTACTTACTATGTCAATCAATCAATCAATCAATTTTTTATATAGCGCCAAATCACAACAAACAGTTGCCCCAAGGCGCTTTATATTATAAGGCAAAAGCCATACAATAATTATGTAAAACCCCAACGGTCAAAACAAACCCCTGTGAGCAAGCACTTGGCTACAGTGGGAAGGAAAAACTCACTTTTAACAGGAAGAAACCTCCAGCAGAACCAGGCTCAGGGAGGGGCAGTCTTCTGCTGGGACTGGTTGGGGCTGAGGGAGAGAACCAGGAAAAAGACATGCTGTGGAGGGGAGCAGAGATCGATCACTAATGATTAAATGCAGAGTGGTGCATACAGAGCAAAAAGAGAAAGAAACAGTGCATCATGGGAACCCCCCAGCAGTCTACGTCTATAGCAGCATAACTAAGGGATGGTTCAGGGTCACCTGATCCAGCCCTAACTATAAGCTTTAGCAAAAAGGAAAGTTTTAAGCCTAATCTTAAAAGTAGAGAGGGTGTCTGTCTCCCTGATCTGAATTGGGAGCTGGTTCCACAGGAGAGGAGCCTGAAAGCTGAAGGCTCTGCCTCCCATTCTACTCTTACAAACCCTAGGAACTACAAGTAAGCCTGCAGTCTGAGAGCGAAGCGCTCTATTGGGGTGATATGGTACTACGAGGTCCCTAAGATAAGATGGGACCTGATTATTCAAAACCTTATAAGTAAGAAGGAGAATTTTAAATTCTATTCTAGAATTAACAGGAAGCCAATGAAGAGAGGCCAATATGGGTGAGATATGCTCTCTCCTTCTAGTCCCCGTCAGTACTCTAGCTGCAGCATTTTGAATTAATTGAAGGCTTTTTAGGGAACTTTTAGGACAACCTGATAATAATGAATTACAATAGTCCAGCCTAGAGGAAATAAATGCATGAATTAGTTTTTCAGCATCACTCTGAGACAAGACCTTTCTGATTTTAGAGATATTGCGTAAATGCAAAAAAGCAGTCCTACATATTTGTTTAATATGCGCTTTGAATGACATATCCTGATCAAAAATGACTCCAAGATTTCTCACAGTATTACTAGAGGTCAGGGTAATGCCATCCAGAGTAAGGATCTGGTTAGACACCATGTTTCTAAGATTTGTGGGGCCAAGTACAATAACTTCAGTTTTATCTGAGTTTAAAAGCAGGAAATTAGAGGTCATCCATGTCTTTATGTCTGTAAGACAATCCTGCAGTTTAGCTAATTGGTGTGTGTCGTCTGGCTTCATGGATAGATAAAGCTGGGTATCATCTGCGTAACAATGAAAATTTAAGCAATACCGTCTAATAATACTGCCTAAGGGAAGCATGTATAAAGTGAATAAAATTGGTCCTAGCACAGAACCTTGTGGAACTCCATAATTAACTTTAGTCTGTGAAGAAGATTCCCCATTTACATGAACAAATTGTAATCTATTAGACAAATATGATTCAAACCACCGCAGCGCAGTGCCTTTAATACCTATGGCATGCTCTAATCTCTGTAATAAAATTTTATGGTCAACAGTATCAAAAGCAGCACTGAGGTCTAACAGAACAAGCACAGAGATGAGTCCACTGTCCGAGGCCATAAGAAGATCATTTGTAACCTTCATTAATGCTGTTTCTGTACTATGATGAATTCTAAAACCTGACTGAAACTCTTCAAATAGACCATTCCTCTGCAGATGATCAGTTAGCTGTTTTACAACTACCCTTTCAAGAATTTTTGAGAGAAAAGGAAGGTTGGAGATTGGCCTATAATTAGCTAAGATAGCTGGGTCAAGTGATGGCTTTTTAAGTAATGGTTTAATTACTGCCACCTTAAAAGCCTGTGGTACATAGCCAACTAATAAAGACAGATTGATCATATTTAAGATCGAAGCATTAAATAATGGTAGGGCTTCCTTGAGCAGCCTGGTAGGAATGGGGTCTAATAAACATGTTGATGGTTTGGATGAAGTAACTAATGAAAATAACTCAGACAGAACAATCGGAGAGAAAGAGTCTAACCAAATACCGGCATCACTGAAAGCAGCCAAAGATAACGATACGTCTTTGGGATGGTTATGAGTAATTTTTTCTCTAATAGTTAAAATTTTGTTAGCAAAGAAAGTCATGAACTCATTACTAGTTAAAGTTAATGGAATACTCAGCTCAATAGAGCTCTGACTCTTTGTCAGCCTGGCTACAGTGCTGAAAAGAAACCTGGGGTTGTTCTTATTTTCTTCAATTAGTGATGAGTAGAAAGATGTCCTAGCTTTACGGAGGGCTTTTTTATAGAGCAACAGACTCTTTTTCCAGGCTAAGTGAAGATCTTCTAAATTAGTGAGATGCCATTTCCTCTCCAACTTACGGGTTATCTGCTTTAAGCTACGAGTTTGAGAGTTATACCATGGAGTCAGACACTTCTTATTTAAAGCTCTCTTTTTCAGAGGAGCTACAGCATCCAAAGCTGTCTTCAATGAGGATGTAAAACTATTGACGAGATACTCTATCTCCCTTACAGAGTTTAGGTAGCTACTCTGCACTGTGTTGTTATATGGCATTAGAGAACATAAAGAAGGAATCATATCCTTAAACCTAGTTACAGCGCTTTCTGAAAGACTTCTAGTGTAATGAAACTTATTCCCTACTGCTGGGTAGTCCATCAGAGTAAATGTAAATGTTATTAAAAAATGATCAGACAGAAGGGAGTTTTCAGGGAATACTGTTAAGTCTTCTATTTCCATACCATAAGTCAGAACAAGATCTAAGATATGATTAAAGTGGTGGGTGGACTCATTTACTTTTTGAGCAAAGCAATAGAGTCTAATAATAGATTAAATGCAGTGTTGAGGCTGTCATTCTCAGCATCTGTGTGGATGTTAAAATCGCCCACTATAATTATCTTATCTGAGCTAAGCACTAAGTCAGACAAAAGGTCTGAAAATTCACAGAGAAACTCACAGTAACGACCAGGTGGACGATAGATAATAACAAATAAAACTGGTTTTTGGGACTTCCAATTTGGATGGACAAGACTAAGAGACAAGCTTTCAAATGAATTAAAGCTCTGTCTGGGTTTTTGATTAATTAATAAGCTGGAATGGAAGATTGCTGCTAATCCTCCGCCTCGGCCCGTGCTACGAGCATTCTGACAGTTAGTGTGACTCGGGGGTGTTGACTCATTTAAACTAACATATTCATCCTGCTGTAACCAGGTTTCTGTTAGGCAGAATAAATCAATATGTTGATCAATTATTATATCATTTACCAACAGGGACTTAGAAGAGAGAGACCTAATGTTTAATAGACCACATTTAACTGTTTTAGTCTGTGGTGCAGTTGAAGGTGCTATATTATTTTTTCTTTTTGAATTTTTATGCTTAAATAGATTTTTGCTGGTTATTGGTAGTCTGGGAGCAGGCACCGTCTCTACGGGGATGGGGTAATGAGGGGATGGCAGGGGGAGAGAAGCTGCAGAGAGGTGTGTAAGACTACAACTCTGCTTCCTGGTCCCAACCCTGGATAGTCACGGTTTGGAGGATTTAAGAAAATTAGCCAGATTTCTAGAAATGAGAGCTGCTCCATCCAAAGTGGGATGGATGCCGTCTCTCCTAACAAGACCAGGTTTTCCCCAGAAGCTTTGCCAATTATCTATGAAGCCCACCTCATTTTTTGGACACCACTCAGACAGCCAGCAATTCAAGGAGAACATGCGGCTAAACATGTCACTCCCGGTCTGATTGGGGAGGGGCCCAGAGAAAACTACAGAGTCCGACATTGTTTTTGCAAAGTTACACACCGATTTAATGTTAATTTTAGTGACGTCCGATTGGCGTAACCGGGTGTCATTACTGCCGACGTGAATTACAATCTTACCAAATTTACGCTTAGCCTTAACCAGCAGTTTCAAATTTCCTTCAATGTCGCCTGCTCTGGCCCCGGAAGACAATTGACTATGGTTGCTGGTGTCGCTAACTTCACATTTCTCAAAACAGAGTCGCCAATAACCAGAGTTTGATCCTCGGCGGGTGTGTCGTCGAGTGGGGAAAAACGGTTAGAAATGTGAACGGGTTGGCGGTGTACACGGGGCTTCTGTTTAGGGCTACGCTTCCTCCTCACAGTCACCCAGTCAGCCTGCTTTCCCGGCTGCTCGGGATCTGCCAGGGGGGAACTAACGGCGGCTAAGCTACCTTGGTCCGCACCGACTACAGGGGCCTGGCTAGCTGTAGAATTTTCCACGGTGCGGAGCCGAGTCTCCAATTCGCCCAGCCTGGCCTCCAAAGCTACGAATAAGCTACACTTATTACAAGTACCATTACTGCTAAAGGAGGCCGAGGAATAACTAAACATTTCACACCCAGAGCAGAAAAGTGCGGGAGAGACAGGAGAAGCCGCCATGCTAAATCGGCTAAGAGCTAGTAGCTACGCTAAGCTAGCGGATTCCTAAAAACACGCAAAGTGAATAATGTGTAAATAATTTAGAGGTGATTCAGCAGAAGGAGTGCTTTAGTTAAGGCACGTAAAGATTACACTGGGAAACAAATCGTAATCTAGATAACTAGATCAATCTAACTGCGCAGATTAAACAGCTAACAGATACAGAAAAACACCGCTGTGCTCCGGAACAGGAAGTGATACAATACCGCAGTGAGAGCCAACCACCAGTGGGTACCACCAGTATATGTGTTGTCTTTAATTCTGATGTGTGCCATTATTATGGTAAACAAGTAACAATTGTGGATAAATTGCTGTATCTTGTCTGAGGTAACTGGAGTGTAAACGTAATTTCGTGACAATGACAATAAATCTCATCTCATGTCATCTCATCAAGGAAGGGAGATGCCAGTCCGTGAACAATTTTATAGACTAGTAGCAGAACCTTAAAATCTGATCTCACTGGGACAGGAAGCCAGTGAAGAGACGCTAAAATGGGTGTAATGTGGTCGAACTTAGAAGAGACAAACGCATGGATCAGGGTCTCAGCATCAGCCATAGACAGGATGGGATGAATCTTCGCTATATTTTGCAGGTGGAAGAAAGCAGTCCTTGTAATATCGCTAATGTGGAGGTCAAAGGACAACGTAGGATCAGAAATTACCCCAAGGTTCCTCACTTTGTCAGTGTGATGTATGACACGCGAGCCTAGGCTAAGCATTAACTGGTCAAATTGATGCCGATGTCTCACTGGACCAGGAACCATCATTTCAGTCTTATCAGAATTTAAAAGTAGGAAGTTTCTAGACATCCAACTTCTCACTGATGCAAGGCAATCTTCTAAGAATTTTATGTGGATGAGATTACCAGCAGTTATCGCCATGTATAACTGAGTATCATCGGCATAGCAGTGAAAGGTAATCCCAAAACACTGCAATATGTGCCCAAGGGGTGCTATATAAAGGGAGAAAAGCAGGGGGCCTAAGACGGACCCCTGTGGAACCCCAAATTTCATGTCACTAAGGTTAGAGGTAGTGTTACTGTACAAAACACAGTCAGAACGACTGGTCAAGTATGATTTCAACCATGCAAGGGCACTCCCAGTAATCCCAAAATGATTTTCCAGCCTATCAAGTAGAATATGATGATCCACTGTATCAAATGCAGCACTGAGATCTAACAGCAACAGAACCGTAGTGGTGTCTGAATCCATTGAAAGCAGAAGATCATTCACCACTTTAGTGAGACCCGTCTCTGTAGAATGATATTTTCTAAAAGCAGACTGCAGTGGCTCAAAGAGATTACTCTCAGTAAGACAGTCTACGAGCTGCCGTGACACCACTTTTTCCAGAATTTTAGAGAAAAATGATAGATTTTATATCGGCCGATAGTTTGTCAATACACTAGGGTCAAGATTAGGTTTCTTAAGTAATGGTTTAATTACTGCAGATTTGAAACAGGAACAGATCAGGAACAGATCCAGAAGTTAAAGAAAGATTAATAATTTCCACCACAGTCGGCCCAAGAGTGGACCACAGGTCCTTAAACAGTTTTGTTGGTATAGGATCACATTGTACTTTTTGTTGACATTACGAGTTTCGTCAGCATGCCTAGAGAGATACTATCAAATTCTGTAAATCTAGGTAATACCTCAGTAGTGGCGCCCACCTCAATAGCAGGGTGTAGTGGCTGGGTTAAGGCATGCTGGGATATGTTTAACCTGATGTCTATTTTCTTCTCAAAGTAATCCAGGAAATCTTGTGCTGTAAAAGGAAAACGAGCTACAGGTGGTTGTCCATGAATAAGTGTTGCCACCGTGTCGAACAAGAACTTTGAGTTATGCTTGTTTTTGTTGATCAAATCAGAGTAATAGGTCCACTTTGTAGCCAGTAATGCATGATTATAGTTTAAGATAACATCACGCCACGCAAGGTGGAATACTTCTAATTTTGAACTACGCAAGTAATCATTGAACCAAGGCGACTGTGTTTTGGGGGGGGTGCGATTTTAACAAAGGTGGCGCAATCATGTCGAGTGTAGTTTTGAGCACTGAGTTTAAACTGTCTACAAGTCTGTCCACTGATTGGGTATTTGACAAATGTGAAGCTAAGACATCAGGCAGTTTAGCATCAAGTTCAGTCTTAGTTGAGGAAATGATGCATCACCGTAGTGATAAATAAGGTTATTGTTCCACAAAACACGGCAGCAAAACTGTAAACTTAATAAGTGAGTGATCAGAGACCACTGATGTAAGAATCAAATCAAATCAATTTTATTTATATAGCGCCAAATCACAACAAACAGTTGCCCCAAGGTGCTTTATATTGTAAGGCAAAGCCATACAATAATTACGGAAAAACCCCAACGGTCAAAACGACCCCCTGTGAGCAAGCACTTGGTGACAGTGGGAAGGGAAAACTCCCTTTTAACAGGAAGAAACCTCCAGCAGAACCAGGCTCAGGGAGGGGCAGTCTTCTGCTGGGACTGTTTGGGGCTGAGGGAGAGAACCAGGAAAAAGACATGATGTCAGTATTTGTGACAGCAATACCACGTGTGAGAACCAGATCCAGGGTATTTCCACTAATGTGCGTCGAGTCCAGAGGCCAGAAAGAGTTACATTGTGTGTTTGTGGACTTAGAAAAAGCTTATGATAGGGTGTCAAGAGAAGAGCTGTGGTATTGTATGAGGAACTCTGGAGTGGCAGAGAAGTATGTTAGGGTAGTGCAGGACATTTACAAGAATAGTGTGACAGCGGTGAGATGCGCAGTCGGAATGACAGACTCATTCAAGGTGGAGGTGGGATTACACCAAGGATCAGCTCTGAGTCCTTTCTTGTTTGCAGTGGTGATGGACAGGTTGACGGAGGCAGGGGGCAGGTGTGGAGGAGCCAAAATGGTTAAAGTAGCTGTTTAGCTCCTCTGCAAACTGAGAATCTCCGTTAAAGTAGCTGTTTAGCTCCTCTGCAAACTGAGAATCTCCATCTGCAGTCCTGCCAGCACCTTGCCCAAATCTGGAGGTGGTCTTGAGGCATCTCCACACGTCTCTGACGTTGTTCCGGGCCAGTTGCTCCTCCATCTTCTTTCCATACTCCTTCTTGGCTGCACGGATCTTCCACTGGAGCTCCTGTTGCACTCTACGCTGCTCCCCTCTGTCTCCTGAGTTGAAAGCCCTCTTCTTCTGGTTCATAAGGACCTTCAGCTTGGGGGTCACCCAGGGGTGGTTGTTGCGAAAGTACCGTACCCTCCGGGTGGGCACAGTGCTCTCCACACAGAAGTTCATGTAGTGAGTAACACAGTGGGTCAGGCCGTTGATGTCTTCACCATGAGTTTTGAAACATGCTCCAGTCTGTAGTTCTGAAACAGTCCCTCAACCTCTCAGTGGCCTCTTCAGTCCAGAGTTTCACTGACCTTTTTTGCACTGGCTCTCTTCTCACCGTGGGTGTGTATTGGGGGAGCAGATAGACGAGATTGTGATCCGAGCATCCCAGCGGGGGGGGGGCTGGAGGTGGAGGTGTAAGCGTCCTCCACATTAACATAAAAAAGGTTCAGTATTCTATTGTCCCTGGTTTTACACGTGATGTACTGGGTGAACGTGGGGAGGGTGGCGGAGAGGGAGGCGTGGTTAAAGTCCTCGGTGATGAGGAGGAGGGCGCATGGGTGTTGTGTCTGCAGCCGCGTGACTGCACTGTGGATCTGTTCGCAGGCAGCGGCGGCGTCTGCAGAGGGAGGAATATATGCGCAGAGCGTAATCACACTTCCAAACTCCCGTGGGAGATAGTACGGCCTCATGCTCACCGCGAGTAGCTCCACGTCCAAGGAGCAGATCTGATCCTTCACGTGAACATGAGCTGCGCTGCACCATCTCTCACTCACATAAACGGCGAGTCCTCCTCCTCTTTTTTTTCCGCTCTCTGCCAACATCCTGTCCGCGTGGATGAGTGTAAAGCCGTCCATGTTAATGACCGAGTCCGGTATATGTTCATCCAACCACGTCTCTGTGAATCACATGAGACTGCAGCCCTTATACAGCCTCTGGAAACGGGTTAGCGCTGCTAGCTCCTCGGTCTTGTTGCGGAGAGATCTTACATTCCCCATGACCACAGACGGAATATAAGTCCTTCGCTGCTTCGTCTGTCCACCCCTGCAGCCTCTCCGTATGTCCAGGTGCTCAGCATAGTGGGGACCCGGCCCACTGTACATAGAGTCTCTTAGTACAAGCAGCTGAAGCAGGACAGGGTGAGATGGAAATGATTGCTGTGGCGACCCCTAATGGGAACAGCCAAAAGACAAAGAAGAAGAAGAAGAAGCAACACCCCTGCCTTGCTTTACATCACAAGGGATGTGACTAAATGTATATGCTGGTGTGCAAGCCTCATTTAAGGGGAGGACAGCTGTAGGTTTAAGCCAGGTTTCACATAACCCAATCATATCTAAGTGATGATCAATAATTAGATCATTAACCAGCAATGATTTTGAGGATAGTGAACTTATGTTAATGAGACCCAAACTAAGGACCTCAGTGGGGTTGACAGTTTGACTGTTTGGGTTTAGGGGTGGTTCCAGAGTAGCATATATAAAATGCCTGGAAGTAGGTTTAGGTTTGAGACATTCCACGAGCGTTGTAGGTAGCAGACACAAAATCTTTGATATTGCTGGAACAACCATTGGGCCATCCTCAATTTGAACATCATCCAATGTAGTAACAGGTATTAAGTTTGCAAAGCATATCCCTCTATGATTTTTATGGGCATGTCTACGGAAACAGACCATAGTCTTAACTTGTTGAATTTCCCTCCCTGGCAGATAAACTGCACTATCACCATAGTGGATTTTCTGCACTAATTTCCCCGCTAAGATAATGGATTCCACACTCACATTTGTCATAAGCCTTGCAGGGTCTCTAATCACCTGTTCTGTGGCCAGATTAGAATCCAAACGGGCCAGCGCGCACTGCGTGCAAGTTAAATCACACATTTTTTCAGTTTAAACATACCTGCTGTGTGCAGCTGCCAGAGCCTTGCAGTGATATGACCTGCTGTCACCTTTTATCATCATTCTTTTGAGTCTTTGGAAACCAGACAGAGATGGAGATGCACAGGACAGACTGGATGATGGATGTGTAGAAGATGATGAGCAGTTCCTGGGGCAGGTTGAACTTCCTAAGCTGTCTGAGGAAGTACATCCTCTGCGGTGCCTTTTTCCTGATAGAGTCTATGTGGGAAGTCCACTTCAGATCCTGGGAGATGGTGAGATGGTGGATCCCAGGAACTGGTAAGTGTCCACTGTAGGCACAGTGTTGTTGAGGATGGGGGGGTGATGTTGGGTTCCTCATGAAGTCTACTATCATCTGTATAGTCTTGAGCGGGTTCACCTCCAGGTTGTTCTGACCACACCAGAGGAACAACTGTTACACCTCGTGTCTGTGTGCAGCCTCATCACCATCCTGGATGAATCCAGTGATGGTGGTATCATCTGCAAGTTTCAGGAGTTTAACAGAGGGGTTCCCTGAGGTGCAGTCGTGTGTATAGAGGGAGAAGAGCAGTGGGGAGAGCACACACCCATGAAGGGCACCAGTGCTGATTGTCCGTGTTCTGGACGTGATGCTCCCCAGCCTCACCTGCTGTGTCCTGTCCATCAGGAAGTTGGAGATCCGCTGACAGGTGGGAACTGGCACAGAGAGGTTGGAGAGTTTTTTTGTGGAGGATGTCGGGGATGATGGTGTTGAATGCCGAGCTAAAGGCCATAAACAGGATCCTTGCATACGTCCCTGCCGAGTCCAGGTGCTGCAGGATGTAATGCAGACCCATGTCGACTGCATCCTCAACTGACCTGTTTGCCTGCTGGGCAAACTGCAGTACGAATATTTCATGAGGTGAAAGCTGGAACATACCATTCAACGAGGCAAAGCCAGGAAAACAAACTCCGCCATGTTTAGGTAAACACCGCCCCATTAGTGCTGGGCAGTGGTCGCAGCATGGAATGGCACAAAACGTATGGAGCCAAATTTGCACCCTAAATGCAACGCAACGCAAATGGGACGAATAATCCATATCACGTGACATTCAAAGCACCAATCAAATGACAAGGATGCACTCAGCTGTTATGTAAAATACGAGGTCTGTTAGAGTACAGGGGAATGACGCAACCGACAGGCATGAAAAAACTCACGCATGCGCACGAGGGTTCAAGCTTGTCTGACGCAATCACACGTGATTCAAATCCATATGGTTTTTGAAAAAAATAAAAACGTCGGATACCTCGTATGTTGTAGAATTGGCTCAGCTGTGACGCGTGATGTCAAGGCGCTGACGTTACACTTTATGTTAGCATAGCTGAGCGCTTCCATTGTGATTAACAGGCTTTAAAACGGGCTTGAAAAATAAATGCATGTGGCAGGTGAGGACCTAAGCGAGGGGACCAAATTAAAGCAGTGACTCACAGTCGATTTACACAGTGACGGTTCCACACATCCAACAATGATCTGCATGTTGATTTGACCCACACATCCGTCCTGATGCAACGAAATGTTACATGTTGTTAATTTTTTTAATATCTCTATTAATTTACACTTCAATTATCAGATTCACACATTAATTGTGTTCAGTCTAATCGTTTGGTTTGGTTGATCATTTCTTGAATTTAGGTAAAACTAAAGACAGCACTTTTTTGCCGACTGAAACTGCCAACCTGTGTTTTGTTTGGCATCTTAAGGCTTGACTCCGACTCCGTGGAGCCAAAGGTCACCAGGGGATATTTGACCATAAATGTTCAGGGGCATATAAAACTACTATGTTGTCTTTTTTTACTTTAGCTTGGTCTTGCTTGCTTTTTGTTGACATTCTGTTTTTGCTTTTTTCTGGTGGTCTTTATATTCTGTGATCTGTGTTTTTGTCATGTCACATATGTTTGGGTTATAAAAAACGACCATGAAGAGTCAACAGAAAAGACGCATGATAAGAAAAACCTCTGTGACTTGCTGACGTCTTTGTTACCTTTGGAACACACAGCAATGTGTGATGGTTGTCCTTCTGGAAGGTTCTTCTCTCTCACCAGAGGAATGGAATGGTGGAGTTTTTTTGTGGACAAAACACAGCACAGATTAACTGTGTGTCCTGGAGTAAGACGTGAAGTGGACACAGGTGGACTGACCGTGTGTCTTGGAGTAAGACGTGAAGTGGACACAGGTGGACTGACCGTGTGTCCTGGAGTAAGACGTGAAGTAGACACAGGTGGACTTACCGTGTGTCCTGAAGTAAGACGTGAAGTAGACACAGGTGGACTGACAGTGTGTCCTGAAGTAAGACGTGAAGTGGACACAGGTGGACTGACTGTGTGTCTTGGAGTAAGACGTGAAGTGGACACAGGTGGACTGACCGTGTGTCCTGGAGTAAGACGTGAAGTAGACACAAGTGGACTGACCGTGTGTCCTGAAGTAAGACGTGAAGTGGACACAGGTGGACTGACCGTGTGTCTTGGAGTAAGACGTGAAGTAGACACAGGTGGACTTACCGTGTGTCCTGAAGTAAGACGTGAAGTGGACACAGGTGGACTGACCGTGTGTCCTGGAGTAAGACATGAAATAGACACAAGTGGACTGACCATGTGTCCTGAAGTAAGACGTGAAGTGGACACAGGTGGACTGACCGTGTGTCTTGGAGTAAGACGTGAAGTAGACACAGGTGGACTTAGCGTGTGTCCTGAAGTAAGACGTGAAGTGGACACAGGTGGACTGACCGTGTGTCCTGGAGTAAGATGTGAAATAGACACAAGTGGACTGACCATGTGTCCTAAAGTAAGATGTGAAGTGGACACAGGTGGACTGACCGTGTGTCTTGGAGTAAGACGTGAAGTAGACACAGGTGGACTTACCGTGTGTCCTGAAGTAAGACGTGAAGTGGACACAGGTGGACTGACCGTGTGTCTTGGAGTAAGATGTGAAGTAGACACAGGTGGACTGACCGTGTGTCTTGGAGTAAGACGTGAAGGGGACACAGGTGGACTGACCGTGTGTCTTAGAGTAAGACGTGAAGTGGACACAGGTAGACTGACCATGTGTCCTGAAGTAAGACGTGAAGTGGACACAGGTGGACTGACCGTGTGTCTTGGAGTAAGACGTGAAGTAGACACAGGTGGACTTAGCGTGTGTCCTGAAGTAAGACGTGAAGTGGACACAGGTGGACTGACCGTGTGTCCTGGAGTAAGATGTGAAATAGACACAAGTGGACTGACCATGTGTCCTGAAGTAAGACGTGAAGTGGACACAGGTGGACTGACCGTGTGTCTTGGAGTAAGACGTGAAGTAGACACAGGTGGACTTACCGTGTGTCCTGAAGTAAGACGTGAAGTGGACACAGGTGGACTGACCGTGTGTCTTGGAGTAAGATGTGAAGTAGACACAGGTGGACTGACCGTGTGTCTTGGAGTAAGACGTGAAGTGGACACAGGTGGACTGACCGTGTGTCTTAGAGTAAGACGTGAAGTAGACACAGGTGGACTTACCGTGTGTCCTGAAGTAAGACGTGAAGTGGACACAGGTGGACTGACCGTGTGTCTTGGAGTAAGATGTGAAGTAGACACAGGTGGACTGACCGTGTGTCTTGGAGTAAGACATGAAGTGGACACAGGTGGACTGACCGTGTGTCTTAGAGTAAGACGTGAAGTGGACACAGGTAGACTGACCATGTGTCCTGAAGTAAGACGTGAAGTGGACACAGGTGGACTGACCATGTGTCCTGAAGTAAGACGTAAAGTAGACACAGGTGGACTTACCGTGTGTCCTGAAGTAAGGCATGAAGTAGACACAGGTGGACTGACTGTGTGTCTTGGAGTAAGATGTGAAGTAGACATAGGTGGACTGACTGTGTGTACTGAAGTAAGATGTGAAGTGGACATAGGTGGACTGACTGTGTGTCCTGAAGTAAGGCATGAAGTAGACACAGGTGGACTGACCGTGTGCCCTGAAGTAAGACGTGAAGTGGACACAGGTGGACTGACCGTGTGTCCTGAAGTAAGACATGAAGTGGACACAGGTGGACTGACCGTGTGTCCTGAATTAAGACGTGAAGTGGACACAGGTGGACTGACCGTGTGTCTTGGAGTAAGATGTGAAGTGGACACAGGTAGACTGACCGTGTGTCTTGGAGTAAGACGTGAAGTGGACACAGGTGGACTGACCGTGTGTCTTGGAGTAAGACGTGAAGTGGACACAGGTAGACTGACCATGTGTCCTGAAGTAAGACTTGAAATGGACACAGGTGGACTGACCATGTGTCCTGAAGTAAGACGTGAAGTGGACACAGGTAGACTGACCATGTGCCCTGAAGTAAGACATGAAGTGGACACAGGTGGACTGACCGTGTGTCTTGGAGTAAGATGTGAAGTAGACACAGGTGGACTGACCGTGTGTCCTAAGGTAAGACGTGAAGTGGACACAGGTGGACTGACTGTGTGTCTTGGAGTAAGACGTGAAGTAGACACAGGTGGACTGACCGTGTGTCCTGAAGTAAGACATGAAGTGGACACAGGTGGACTGAACGTGTGTCTTGGAGTAAGACGTGAAGTGGACACAGGTAGACTGACCATGTGTCCTGAAGTAAGACATGAAGTAGACACAGGTGGACTGACCGTGTGTCTTGGAGTAAGACGTGAAGTAGACACAGGTGGACTGACCGTGTGTCCTGAATTAAGACATTAAGTGGACACAGGTGTACTGACCGTGTGTCTTGGAGTAAGATGTGAAGTGGACACAGGTGGACTGACCGTGTGTCTTGGAGTAAAACGTGAAGTGGACACAGGTGGACTGACCGTGTGTCTTGGAGTAAGACGTGAAGTGGACACAGGTAGACTGACCATGTGTCCTGAAGTAAGATATGAAGTGGACACAGGTGGACTGACCGTGTGTCCTGAAGTAAGATGTGAAGTGGACACAGGTAGACTGACCGTGTGTCCTGAAGTAAGACATGAAGTGGACACAGGTGGACTGACTGTGTGTCCTGAAGTAAGGCATGAAGTAGACACAGGTGGACTGACCGTGTGTCCTAAGGTAAGACGTGAAGTGGACACAGGTGGACTGACCGTGTCTCCTGAAGTAAGACATGAAGTGGACACAGGTGGACTGACCGTGTGTCTTGGAGTAAGACATGAAGTGGACAGGTAGACTGACCATGTGTCCTGAAGTAAGACATGAAGTAGACACAGGTGGACTGACCGTGTGTCTTGGAGTAAGACGTGAAGTAGACATAGGTGGACTGACTGTGTGTCCTGAAGTAAGATGTGAAGTGGACACAGGTGGACTGACTGTGTGTCCTGAAGTAAGGCATGAAGTAGACACAGGTGGACTGACCGTGTGTCCTGAAGTAAGACATGAAGTAGACACAGGTGGACTGACCGTGTGTCTTGGAGTAAGACGTGAAGTAGACATAGGTGGACTGACTGTGTGTCCTGAAGTAAGATGTGAAGTGGACACAGGTGGACTGACTGTGTGTCCTGAAGTAAGGCATGAAGTAGACACAGGTGGACTGACCGTGTGTCCTGAAGTAAGACATGAAGTAGACACAGGTGGACTGACCGTGTGTCTTGGAGTAAGACATGAAGTAGACACAGGTGGACTGACCGTGTGTCTTGGAGTAAGACGTGAAGTAGACACAGGTGGACTGACCGTGTGTCCTGAAGTAAGATGTGAAGTGGACACAGGTGGACTGACCGTGTGTCCTGAAGTAAGACATGAAGTAGACACAGGTGGACTGACCGTGTGTCTTGGAGTAAGACGTGAAGTAGACATAGGTGGACTGACTGTGTGTCCTGAAGTAAGATGTGAAGTGGACACAGGTGGACTGACCGTGTGTCTTGGAGTAAGACGTGAAGTGGACACAGGTAGACTGACCATGTGTCCTGAAGTAAGATATGAAGTGGACACAGGTGGACTGACCGTGTGTCCTGAAGTAAGACGTGAAGTGGACACAGGTAGACTGACCATGTGTCCTGAAGTAAGACATGAAGTGGACACAGCTGGACTGACCGTGTGTCCTGAAGTAAGACATGAAGTGGACACAGCTGGACTGACCGTGTGTCCTGAAGTAAGACATGAAGTAGACACAGGTGGACTGACCGTGTGTCCTAAGGTAAGACGTGAAGTGGACACAGGTGGACTGACCGTGTCTCCTGAAGTAAGACATGAAGTGGACACAGGTGGACTGACCGTGTGTCTTGGAGTATGACGTGAAGTAGACACAGCTGGACTGACCGTGTGTCCTGAAGTAAGACATGAAGTAGACATAGGTGGACTGACTGTGTGTCCTGAAGTAAGGCATGAAGTAGACACAGGTGGACTGACCGTGTGTCCTAAGGTAAGACGTGAAGTGGACACAGGTGGACTGACTGTGTGTCTTGGAGTAAGACGTGAAGTAGACACAGGTGGACTGACCGTGTGTCCTGAAGTAAGACATGAAGTGGACACAGGTGGACTGAACGTGTGTCTTGGAGTAAGACGTGAAGTGGACACAGGTAGACTGACCATGTGTCCTGAAGTAAGACATGAAGTAGACACAGGTGGACTGACCGTGTGTCTTGGAGTAAGACGTGAAGTAGACACAGGTGGACTGACCGTGTGTCCTGAATTAAGACATTAAGTGGACACAGGTGTACTGACCGTGTGTCTTGGAGTAAGATGTGAAGTGGACACAGGTGGACTGACCGTGTGTCTTGGAGTAAAACGTGAAGTGGACACAGGTGGACTGACCGTGTGTCTTGGAGTAAGACGTGAAGTGGACACAGGTAGACTGACCATGTGTCCTGAAGTAAGATATGAAGTGGACACAGGTGGACTGACCGTGTGTCCTGAAGTAAGACGTGAAGTGGACACAGGTAGACTGACCGTGTGTCCTGAAGTAAGACATGAAGTGGACACAGGTGGACTGACTGTGTGTCCTGAAGTAAGGCATGAAGTAGACACAGGTGGACTGACCGTGTGTCCTAAGGTAAGACGTGAAGTGGACACAGGTGGACTGACCGTGTCTCCTGAAGTAAGACATGAAGTGGACACAGGTGGACTGACCGTGTGTCTTGGAGTAAGACATGAAGTGGACACAGGTAGACTGACCGTGTGTCCTGAAGTAAGACATGAAGTAGACACAGGTGGACTGACCGTGTGTCTTGGAGTAAGACGTGAAGTAGACATAGGTGGACTGACTGTGTGTCCTGAAGTAAGATGTGAAGTGGACACAGGTGGACTGACTGTGTGTCCTGAAGTAAGGCATGAAGTAGACACAGGTGGACTGACCGTGTGTCCTGAAGTAAGACATGAAGTAGACACAGGTGGACTGACCGTGTGTCTTGGAGTAAGACGTGAAGTAGACACAGGTGGACTGACCGTGTGTCCTGAAGTAAGATGTGAAGTGGACACAGGTGGACTGACCGTGTGTCCTGAAGTAAGACGTGAAGTAGACACAGGTGGACTGACCGTGTTTCCTGAATTAAGATGTGAAGTGGACACAGGTGGACTGACCCTGTGTCCTGAAGTAAGACATGAAGTGGACATAGGTGGACTGACTGTGTGTCCTGAAGTAAGACGTGAAGTAGACACAGGTGGACTGACCGTGTGTCTTGGAGTAAGACGTGAAGTGGACACAGGTGGACTGACCTGAGGTCATGTCACTCTTCTGTCTAAAAATCGCTCTGAATCAGTTCTGCATTTTTCAGGCGCTGACTGAATAATTCAGCACTCACAGAAGTTACAGAGTCGGAGGAAGGTTTCATAATCTGGTCTTTTTTATTTTTGTCTTTAGATGGCGCTGATTGGAGGAGATGTGACCTTTAATGGAAAATGATCCTTTGAGGCAGCAGGAAACAGGACTCATCCCCTTTCTCCACCTCGTGTCATGCTTCACTGCAACCACAACACCAGGCCTTGGGTCCTGGATGACAACCACTTAGGCAGACAACAGGCCCGTTACCACGTCTTTAAAATCATCATCTGTCTGCTGACACCAGGTCAAACATGTTGTAGCTGAAGCGAGCTCACGATGGGAGACCTCTTCATCTTAATATCCTTCAGTACCTTCTGACGGGACCCCACGATCCGCCACATAGACCTGGTAACCTCTCGTCCCCATAGGTCACTGGTTAGAGTCCAAGTCTCACAACTACACAGCAAGACAGACAGCATCAGGACCCTAAAGACGTGGACCTTCATTCTCCTGCAAAGACAACAGCATCACCACACACCTCTGACCTTTGACCTCATGACTCCATAAAATCTTCCCAGGCGTCTCTGGATCTCAAAGGCTGAGGACCAAGAGACATGAACGTCCCTGCTGAGATCAGGGGACGTCTCTAAAGGTTCAGAGACACTTCTGATGGACGAGTCCAGGACGTCCTCAGGACCCTGAATCTTAGACTGGAGTCAGGATGTGTCCCAGGGAGAGAATACACACACACACACACACACACACACACACACACACACACACACACACACACACACACACACACACACACACACACACAGTCAGCTTGATATATTAGATGTACAACTTCAATGTTTCTCCGTTGCACACATTTTTATTACACATTTTATTTGCACGTTTCCTGTGTGTTTCCGGTGTTGAGTGTGTATTTGGACGTGCCGCACAGAGCAGCTCAAACCGAAGTCGAATTCCTTGTATTATTGTAGATACTTGGGCGAATAAAAGCTACTGTGATTCTGATTGATTGGATTTACCCCACATGACTGCAGCAAACATCAACCTCAACGTCAACCCAAGGTTAACATGAGTGTGGAAATGGCGGCGCCTAGTGGACAGGGTGAATTACGCTGTTTTCGGAAAAGGCCGAACGTAAGCGGACAAATCCGAAACAAACCGAAGAGTGTCGGAGCACGCGGCCGGAGCCTCTCAACATAAACAGCAATGGCGGAGGCAGCAGCGGCGTCAACGGTTGCTTCAGCTGTTACAGGAGGTTGGACCAAACACGTAACCTGCCGGTAAGACAAAACCGAGCAGCGCCGAAATATCGAAGGTGGTGACGTTCTCTGTCAACTGACGGGAAAATGGCAGCGTTGTTATGGCGCTCTGTTGTCGGTTAGCTAGCTGTTGTTAGCCGCTACGCCTCTGTGCTGAGGCCAGTTCCTGTTTGACGGCAACGGCTAACCGACAGCAGCGATAAACTGACACCAACGGTTAACATCAGAGGCAAACGATCACCAACGGCTAACCGACAGCAGCGATAAACTGACACCAACGGTTAACATCAGAGGCAAACGATCACCAACGGCTAGCTGACACCAACAGCTAACCGACAGCAGCAGCAAACAGACCCCAACCGCTAACCGACAGGAGCGGCTAACCGAAGCATCAGCAGTCTTCTTTTTAATAAAATAACGAGCGCCGATTTTGCGCCTTCGTTAACGACTAAAACGAGCTGACGACGAGTTTACGTGTGAATGGCTCACGCTAGTGACGTTTCCTGTTCCTTTGCTTGGACGCAGCCTTTACGAGTAGTAAATTGTACGTTTTCCATACGTGTGAGTTGCTGTCACACCTTGATGGTTTAACCAGCGTATGCCGACCGTATTATAATCACTGGCATACGTCTAATAAGTTACGGTTAAGTTGTGTACGTTAGGAGCACGCTGATACATGTAATACCGCGAGTACCTCGAAAATCTTTGGGCACGTACAATATTTTCCACATATTCAGGACTTTGACATTTCCCATAATCCCCCTGTGCCTCCCAGAATGCACCGTCGCACCAGCAGAGTTCCGGCATCTTACAGTGCATGTAAACAATGGCTAACTAGGATGTGGATGGCGTTGATTCAGCAAGTTCACAGGCGATTATCTTGACAACACGTTCTCTCAAGTTTAGAGGGTTTTCTAGAGGAGGTGTAGCCTCGATGATGTCTTGTTGTCCATAACTCACAAGCTTTATTTACATTCTGCACTGAATCGGAACTCTGCTAAAACTGACCTCTCGCGTGAGTCACAGACTACGCGATGGTGCGAGATTCACAACTGGGGAACAGCAAATACCGGAGTATGTCTTATATGTCTTGCATATGCAGGACATAAGTTGTAGGCATGTTATGCAACTGTTAACACACATTTCTTGTCAGTTACTCACAAGTCAAAATACATACTTTGATAGTGTCCGTTGATTGGCTGAACAGCTGAAAGCTGCATTCCTCATGTGAACAGTTCACAGTTTCAGATATTAACCATTCACAAACTGAGTAAATAGTAAAGGATTATTAACCGAGCATGAGGTCTGTACAGGAAAATATCAGACTGAGGTGTTGACAGTACGGACTGAGCAGAAAACACCAAGGTCTGATATTCCTGTATAGACCGAGCAAACAAGGCTAATAATTTATTATATATATATATAAACACGCAAACTTTTGGTATCACCCGAATATAAAAGCTGCTGATGGTTTTAGGCTTGTAGACAGACCTGTTCTCTTCACCTCCGTGAAGAACTTGCTAACAGATGGTCCAGTCGTTAGCTGGTAAACTGTCAATCAGTCTGTGTTTTTTCTGATGGCATATAGATATTTATGGAGTATTTAATGTCCAACTTGGTTTTTCTAATCTTGTTTCTAGTTTGCAATGAATGTGATGCACAATTCGGACTAATTGTCATGGTAACGGTCTGATATGGGAAAATGTCAGACCGGAAATCACCAATCAGAGCGCGTGTAGTGTCGTAAAAAGTCTTCATCCGACCTGTTCTTTTCAGGTGGATTCATCATCACAGCCTGACGAATACTTATCCACATAAAGAGTCCTGATTTTGGAAAACGACGTCTGAAAATACTTTAGTTTCTTGTCGTGGCTGAAGAAACTCAGCATTTTTAAAGATGTCCCTCTGTCTTTTGTGCATTTCTCTGCATGAACCAGAGAACACTGGCGCTTTGAGCCACAACAAGACAATTAACTTATTTTAAAAGTTGAAAGAGTCACAGCGCTTCATTCATTCACATCAGCGTTTATCACAGACATCAGTCGACTCTTCAGCATTCTGCATGCCGTGAAAATAAATCCCATGATCCACCAAGACAAAAATAAAATGTTAAATTACTCTGTTTGGCCTTTGTGTGGAGGGGAGAGGCTGCGCAACAGCGTATGTGCGCTCAATGATGTGCTAGTCAATATCCAAGTGTTCCGCCTGCCAAACAAAAGTGTTGTGCCAGTGGTAGAAATGCAAACCAAGCCAGACTTAACTGTTCTGACCCGTATGCAGTACCGACCTGTATCGCTCAGTGGAAATGGGGCTGTTAGCATACGCTGGCTAAATCGTCAAGGTGTGACAGGGCCCTAAGATTAGTTTTTCCTCTGTGTTCCTGTGATTAATGCAGTGAGCCAATAAAACAAGCAAATTCATTTTTCTCTACTTGTGTGTTACTGAGATTAGTTTGAATGTTTTCCCTATGAGGGTGAAAAACATTTGATCCATATATGGGCCATAATACAGTTATGTTGCGATGCGTATTGTGATGTGCTGCAGGACTGATTTAGTGTAGTAATGATGAATGTTGATGAGTGTAATGGAAAGAATGCTTCATGAGGTGAAAGATGGAATGTTCCTCTCAACGAGGCAGTTAGTCATGAAAAATCATTTCATTATTTGTTTGATATAATGCCTAAAAATCCTGAAGATGTAGTCTGTGCCATGGCTGATGCCATGTACTGACTTCGTGTACAGACTGCCGTCTGCTTTCCTCAGTGCAGCGAAAAATCGTGACAGAAATTTGTCGAGCTCTTACAACTCCAATTCCAATGAAGTTGGGATGTTGTGTAAAATGTAAATAAACACAATCCATTGATTTGCAAATCCTCTTCAACCTATATGTAATTAAATACACCACAAAGACAAGATATTTAATGTTCAAACTGAGAAACTTTGTTGTTTTTGTGCAAATATTTGCTCATTTTGAAATGGATGCCTGCAACACGTTTCAAAAAAGCTGGGATGGGGCAACAATAGACAGGGAAAGTTGATGAATGCTCAAAGAACACCTGTTTGGAACATTCCACAGGTGAACAGGTGAATTAGAAACAGGTGAGTGTCAGGTGAGGGTAAAAAAAAAAGGAGCATCCCCAAAAGTCTCAGCTGTTCACAAGCAAAGATGGGGCGTGTTGCAGGCCCAACCGCACCTCCAGACGGCTTACACGATTAGTTTTTTGTGTTATAAGAATGAGCAACATTAATAAAACAAAACCCACCGTGTTTGTTAAGTGTCGTCACTGCTAGTGTGAGCGCACATGGTGGCAGCAGTGTGAAATGGTACAAAACATATGGAACCAAAATTGCACGTTTGATGGAACACAGTGACAGATGGGACGAATGATCCATTTCACGTGACATACAAACCACCAATCAAATAACAAGGATCTATTCTGGCATTATGTAAGTTAAAACGACTGTTTTCACCCCACAGTCGAAACAGGCTGTGACACTATTGTCACCGTACGTATTAGCCAATGACAGTACTGCAGTACTCCTTTCATATGTGGCATAGCCGCGTTAAGGTTTGGGGTGAGATTTTAATTTAACTTTTGGGTTTGTCTGTTGACTTCATGTTGTGACCCGTTGCTGAGGGTGACATGCCGTCCGTCATATAAGTATAGCGTGTCAACCTTGTGTGCTAGCGGACTTTATTCAGGTATTAAATGATGACGGTAAAGTTCAAAAGCTTGATCAGTATTAACAAATATTTTGCAGTCACATTTTTTGGTGCCACACAGAAAGTGTTTAAAAGATTGTCACTTCAGAAGGTGAGTTCAGCCCGACATACGAGGGCTGTCAATAAAGTATAGGTCCTTTTAATTTTTTTCAAAAACTATATGGATTTCATTCATATGTTTTTACGTCAGACATGCTTGAACCCTCGTGCGCATGCGTGAGTTTTTCCACGCCTGTCGGTGACGTCATTCGCCTGTGAGCACTCCTTGTGGGAGGAGTCGTCCAGCCCCTCGTCGGAATTCCTTTGTCTGAGAAGTTGCTGAGAGACTGGCGCTTTGTTTGATCAAAATTTTGTCGAAACCTGTGAGACACATTGAAGTGGACACGGTTCGAAAAATTAAGCTGGTTTTCAGTGAAAATTTTAACGGTTGATGAGAGATTTTGAGGTGATACTGTCGCTTTAAGGACTTCCCACGGTGCGAGACGTCGCGCAGCGCTCTCAGGCGCCGTCATCAGCCTGTTTCAAGCTGAAAACTTCCACATTTCAGGCTCTATTGATCCAGGACGTCGTGAGAGAACAGAGGAGTTTCAGAAGAAGTCGGTTTCAGCATTTTATCCGGATATTCCACTGTTAAAGGAGATTTTTTTAATGAAAGACGTGTGGACGGATCCGCGCGTCGGGACGCAGCCGACGCGGTGCGGCGCCACAGGAAAAACACCTCCGTGTTGATAACCATTTGTAAAATCCAGGCGGCTTTTGATGGCTTTCAGTGGAGTGAGTATATGAGAAATTGTTTAACAGCTGGAGATGTTCCAACTTGTCCTTAAGGCTTTCAACAGAGGTGTTTTTCCTGTGGAGCTGCAATCCGTCCGCACGTCTTTCATTAAAAAAAATCTCCTTTAACAGTGGAATATCCGGATAAAATGCTGAAACCGACTTCTTCTGAAACGTCTCTGTTCTCTCACGACGTCCTGGATCAATAGAGCCTGAAATGTGGAGGTTTTCAGCTTGAACAGGCTGATGACGGCGCCTGAGAGCGCTGCACGACGTCTCGCTCCGTGAAAAGTCCTTAAAGCGACAGTATCACCTCAAAATCTCTCATCAGCCGTTAAAATTTTCACTGAAAACCAGCTTAATTTTTCGAACCGTGTCCACTTCGATGTGTCTCACAGGTTTAGAAAAAATTTTGATCAAACAAAGCGCCAGTCTCTCAGCAACTTCTCAGACAAAGGAATTCCGACGAGGGGCTGGACGACTCCTCCCACAAGGAGTGCTCACAGGCGAAGGACGTCACCGACAGGCGTGGAAAAACTCACGCATGCGCACGAGGGTTCAAGCATGTCTGACGTAAAAACATATGAATGAAATCCATATAGTTTTAGAAAAAAATAAAAAGGACCGTATTGACAGCCCTCGTATGACTTTCAGCCGTACACCGAAAGTAGCATCGCCCATTTTAAAAAGAGCTGAGGATGTGGGTTGTGTGTCTTACCTGCGCAAGCTAACGTTTACACCACATACTGATATCTGGGGCACAAACTGTTTCAGAACAGTTGGCTTTAAAATTTCTGATAGAATATGTTATAGCCAGAGGGGGGCGCAATAACCTCAATTTTAGTTTCACAGCATTTTTTTCACTTTCTGGATGGCCAGTGGGCTGAGGTTGTCTCCCCCCCAAACTACTTCATCTCTGATGTTTCACCCCCTAATATATAAGGTAGGATTTCCACATGCTACATTTGCCTCACGCCCGCGGGGCCTTGCACGGAGCTGATAGACGTCTCGAACCACTGTTTCCTTTTCCACTCGCTCCACTGCAGAACAAACCGCTACCCTGCAAATAGGCAGCAGACCGGTTTTTGACGGCTGGTGGAGCTCAGGCGTCACAGAAGATTACGCATAGTCTTTGGTGACGCACGATGATGAAATGATGAGAAAAATTTTGTAAAATAAATATTTTGAGGTAAAACTAAAGCGTCATGCTAAATACTGTACAGGTATATTCACTGGTTTTTTATTTATATCATAAATGGTGGCGTTTGAAAGTGCTGCATTCTGGTGATGGTATTTCACACTTTGAGACCTGAGCCTGGTTCTGCTGGAGGTTTCTTCCTGTTAAAAGGGAGTTTTCCTTCCCACTGTCGCCAAGTGCTTGCTCATAGGGGGTCGTTTTGACCGTTGGGGTTTTTCTGTAATTATTGTATGGCTTTTGCCTTGCAATATAAAGCGCCTTGGGGCGACTGTTGTGATTTGGCGCTATATAAATAAAATTGATTTGATTTGATATTAGTCTGGTGGTACAGTGAGGAAAATAAGTATTTGAACACCCTGTTATTTTGCAAGTTCTCCCACTTAAAAATCATGGAGGGGTCTGAAATTTTCATTTTAGGTGCATGTCCACTGTGAGAGACATAATCTTAAAAAAAATCAGAAATCACAATGTATCATTTTTTTTAATTTTTTTTTATAATTGTATGTTACTGCTGCAAATAAGTATTTGAACACCTGTGAAAATCAATGTTAATATTTGGTACAGTAGCCTTTGTTTGCAATTCCAGAGGTCAAACGTTTCCTGTAGTTTTTCTCCAGGTTTTCACACACTGCAGCAGGGATTTTGGTCCACTCCTCCATACAGATCTTCTCTAGATCTTTCAGGTTTGGAGTTTCAGCTCCCTCCAAAGATTTTCTATTGAGTTCAGGTCTGGAGACTGGCCAGGCCACTCCAGGACCTTGAAATGCTTCTTACGGAGCCCCTCCTTAGTTGCCCTGGCTGTGTGTTTGGGGTCACTGTCATGCTGGAAGACCCAGCCATGACCCATCTTCAATGCTCTTACTGAGGGAAGGAGGTTGTTTGCCAAAATCTCACAATATATGACCCCATCCATCCTCCCTTCAATACGGTGCAGTCGTCCAGTCCCCTTTGCAGAAGAGCACCCCCAGAGTATGATGTTTCCACCCCCATGCTTCACGGTTGGGATGGTTTTCTTGGGGTTGTTGTCATCCTCTAAACATGGTAAGTGGAGTTGATTCCAAAAAGCTCTATTCTGGTCTCATCTGACCACATGACCTTCTCCCATGCCTCCTCTGGATCATCCAGATGGTCACTGGTGAACTTCAAACGGGCCTGGACATGTGCTGGCTTGAGCAGGGGGACCTTGCTGCCCTGCAGGATTTTAAACCATGACAGCATCATGTGTTACTAATGTAATCTTTGTGACTGTGGTCCCAGCTCTCTTCAGGTCATTGACCAGGTCCTCCTGTGTAGTTCTGAGCTTTCTCAGAATCATCTTTACCCCACAAAGTGAGATCTTGCATGGAATCCCAGACCGAGGGAGACTGACAGTCATCTTGTGTTTCTTCCACTTTCTAATAAATAATCATAACAGTTGTTGTCTTCTACTAAGCTGCTTGCCTGTTGTCCTGTAGTCCATCCCAGCCTTGTGCAGGTCTACAGTTTTGTCCCTGGTGTCCTTAGCTCTTTGGTCTTGGCTATGGTGGACAGTTTGGAGTGTGATTGATTGAGTGTGTCAACAGGTGTCTTTTATACAGGTAACAAGCTCAAACAGGTGCAATTAATACAGGTAAAGAGTGCAGAATAAGAGGGCTTCTTAAAGAAAAATTAACAGGTCTGTGAGAGACAGAATTCTTGCTGGTTGGTAGGTGATGAAATACTTATTTTATGCAACAAAATGCAAATTAATTATTTAAAAATCATCCAGTGTGATTTACTGGATTTTTTTTTTTTTTTTTTAAAGATTGTGTCTCTCACAGTGGACATGCACCTAAGATGAAAATTTCAGACCCCTCTGATTTCTAAGTGGGAGAACTTGCAAAATCACAGGGTGTTCAAATACTTATTTTCCTCACTGTATTTGGCAGTAATATGTGGTATTGATCTGGTGATGGTCTTTTTGTTATTTAATTTTTTTAACTATTGCATCAGTTTTAAATTATAAGTAGCAAAAGACTTTTCATTGACAATAGTTATCATGTCTTTAAGTGTATTATTTACTAAAAACAGGGTGTAATTCTTCATTTGTTTTATCAGATACACTTAGAATTTGATAAATGTAGAATGAAAACAGTCAGTTAATGCAGACAGTCAGTCCATTTGTGGAAATTTATTACAGACACATACAAGATAGTAAATAAATATTAATGAAATCAAGACTTGAGCTGTATTTTGTTCCAGTATAAGAATCAAATCCCACTGTGATGTAAACCAAGAAAAACTGATCAAAGTGCTCTCAGAATGCACCAAATTGCACTTTTTTCCCCAAAATTTCCAGGGGTTGGGTGGTGGGGCATGTCCCTAGACACCCCCCCCCCCTTGGGAACCTCACTCCTTTGGAGCTTGGCTGTCCATCCCAGAAAATGTCCAGTCAAAAAAAATTTCAGTTGCTTGTATCCATGTTGTGCTGAAATAATTTTTTAATTCAGTCATTTCAACATTTAATGTCATCCTCGTTGATTATGTGATTGCTTTTAATGTTATCAGGACAGAGTAATTACTAAAATATCAATTTGACTATTCCAGTGATTTTGAATGATTTGACATCATGCACAGTAGGGGTGGGGCGTCTTCAATCTGTGGAAATGTCTTGTTGATTGAACTTTGACTTCATGGACCTGTTTAATGATTCATTCATTTAATGTTAAAATATAAAAAGCAAACAGCTTTTTCAAAGATGAAATAATTGTTCTTTAAAGGGCCTTTGTTTTATGTAGAAGTGCAGCAGCAGGTGTGAGTTTGCAGAGACAATAGATTAGCTGGACCCTCAGGACATTTAACCAGATAAAGGTTTCTTCTGCAGCTTCAAAATGAAATTGGTGAAGTTTTTGGAGACACTTTCCTCACATTTTGAAGTGCAGAGATGTTCTCTTCTTCCTTCTGGACTTCAGGTTTTGGTATATTTAGACTGACAAAGGAGGCCCTTTATAAGCCCATAATGGAAAAGCTTCAGCGGGGGCAAAGCCTAAGCAGCTCCCGAACCCCTGTCTCTTTTAAGGTGATTTCCCCCCCCCATCCCATTACGTTGAGAAAATCTTGTCGAGAACCCTGTGACCACCTGTCTCTTGTGGCTGTAACACGTCAACTCTGAATGAAAATGAACAGCAGCTGGTAGCGTTGCCTCTGTCTCTTGGAACTGATTTGGCCAGGGGGTGATGGGGGAAGCAGCCATGCTTAACCCTCTGGGGCTGACGCTGTTGTATACGACGGCTGGGACCAAGCTTTACTAAATTATAAATAACTTTTCAATGATATAAGATAGAAACTTACTTTTTTGCTGAAAAGTTAACTCTGCGGACTTTTAATCCACTGTCGGCCATCTTTGTACTCCTCATAGAAGCTGTGTGATGACTTGCGCAATGTGAGTGTCCAATCGGAATTGGTTCACTGTCACATGGTTTTCCAAAATCTAATCGTAGGGCAGATTTACCTCACGTGATAAACCAAAGATAGTTTTCAGGAGTGATAGCTTACCATTTGGCCCGTTTGAATAGGCCCCTAACTCCTCCAATGCGCCCTGCGCCATTACGCACAGCGAAAGTGTGAAGCACTTTGAGGCAACTCTGTTGTGATTTGGCTCTATATAAATGAAAATAAAGTGAAAGTGAAAGAGACAGAGAGCCTTGCATGACAATCTCACGTGCTCAAACAAAGAGTCTGTAACTATCAGGATTGCTCCACTAGTTTGCATTTGAATGTTACTGGATAATTCTGTGGCTCTCTCTCTCTGGTGTACAGCACTGTTTACCATATCAGTGAGGTGAGGGAGAGGGGCTGCTCCTCAGACTGGAGCATCAACGCATAGACCATTTAGTATATATTGTTCAAATGTGCATTTGTGTTTATTGTTTAAACTTTTTTGTTGAATAGTCTTTCACACAAGACCTCAAATTACCTTTATAAAGTGTCAAAACAGTTGTTTATTATAGTTTGCTGTGTATTTTGAATAAATGTGGAAAATTATTTTTCGCTTTACTTTTTCCTTTATTTTTGATATTAAACCTTTATTACACTTATAAAACACAACAAAAGCATATATATTATGAAAGAACAGGTTGTTCTGAAAAGAAAGAGATACATAGAACTTGATTGTGGGATGCAGGGAGAGCTGTTAACAGCAACAATAAAACATTTTATGCCAGGCGAGTGAACTGTCCAAAAAATACCCTCAGACCCCAGAGGGTTAACAGCATTATAAATTGAAATGCCATCAAAGCACCCTCTGCTGAACACACTGTGTAATGTCACTTTTCCAACAGCCACAGTGTTTATCTACAACCCCTGGCAAAAATTATGGAATCACCGGCCTCGGAGGATGTTCATTCAGTTGTTTAATTTTGTAGAAAAAAAGCAGATCACAGACATGACACAAAACTAAAGTCATTTCAAATGGCAACTTTCTGGCTTTAAGAAACACTATAAGAAATCAGGAAAAAAAATTGTGGCAGTCAGTAACGGTTACTTTTTTAGACGAAGCAGAGGGAAAAAAATATGGACTCACTCAATTCTGAGGAATAAATTCTGGAATCACCCTGTAAATTTTCATCCCCAAAATTAACACCTGCATTAAATCAGATCTGCTCGTTAGTCTGCATCTAAAAAGGAGTGATCACACCTTGGAGAGCTGTTGGACCAAGTGGACTGACATGAATCATGGCTCCAACACGAGAGATGTCAATTGAAACAAAGGAGAGGATTATCAAACTCTTAAAAGAGGGTAAATCAATCACGCAGTGTTGCAAAAGATATTGGTTGTTTACAGTCAGCTGTGTCTAAACTCTGGACCAAATACAAACAACATGGGAAGGTTGTTAAAGGCAAACATACTGGTAGACCAAGGAAGACATCAAAGCATCAAGACAGAAAACTTAAAGCAATATGTCTCAAAAATCGAAAATGCACAACAAAACAAATGAGGAACGAATGGGAGGAAACTGGAGTCAACGTCTGTGACCGAACTGTAAGAAACCGCCTAAAGGAAATGGGATTTACATACAGAAAAGCTAAACGAAGCCATCATTAACACCTAAACAGAAAAAAACAAGGTTACAATGGGCTAAGGAAAAGCAATCGTGGACTGTGGATGACTGGATGAAAGTCATATTCAGTGATGAATCTCGAATCTGCATTGGGCAAGGTGATGATGCTGGAACTTTTGTTTGGTGCCGTTCCAATGAGATTTATAAAGATGACTGCCTGAAGAGAACATGTAAATTTCCACAGTCATTGATGATATGGGGCTGCATGTCAGGTAAAGGCACTGGTGAGATGGCTGTCATTACATCATCAATAAATGCACAAGTTTACGTTGATATTTTGGACACTTTTCTTATCCCATCAATTGAAAGGATGTTTGGGGATGATGAAATCATTTTTCAAGATGATAATGCATCTTGCCATAGAGCAAAAACTGAAAACATTCCTTGCAAAAAGACACATAGGGTCAATGTCATGGCCTGCAAATAGTCCGGATCTTAATCCAAAGGTCTTACAGACCGAAAGCTTGCAGCTTCAGTAAAGCTATTTGAACAGACCTGAAGTGTGCAGATTTTTTTCTTTTTACTTGAAAGTTTCTACTGAATCTTGCACCTTTTCAACAGATGAGTGGTGACTGTTCACTATTTTACTTGGTGTTAGTTGTTGTACAAAGTGCTTAGTCGGCTGAAGTTTCACATTACCTGACGAAACTTTTTAGCCTCGTACAGAGGGGGCTAATCTTATTTTAGTCGATAAAACTTCAGTGTCTTACCTCAAAAAATGGAAGCTGTCATGTACCACCACTTGATGGAACACTCGAGAGCACCCCTAAGTCGCTTGTATTCCTCCAAAAGGAAATGAGGAAAATAAGTATTTGAACACCCTGCGATTTTGTGGAGCAAATGTGGAGGTGTCTGCAGTTCTACTTGATGTTGACATGTCCTGGACTTATGTCCTTTTTTAACTGTGATGAGAGAGTCTGAGGAGAGAAAGGAACTGCCTGCAGACAATTTTTTTTTCTTTCCTCCTTTGACCGCAAGATGTGCGCCCCGGTTGGGGTCATTCACGTCAATGTTTGAAATTCTCACCTTGTTGTTTTTGATTCAGATTTTCACACCCCTCTATATTGTCCAAAATCTCCAAAAAAATGTAAGTGCTAATGATGAGCTTGCAATGTAAAAAATAACTAAATTTGATGCTGAAACCAGTTCACACAAACTAAAAAGTACTTATGCCTTCCTTCTTGCAAGAAGAATGAAAAATAACTCCAACATTTATCCTTTAGCTCTAAAAAATAAGCCACAAACAAGGACATGTCACACATAATTTAATGTTCCGGTTATCAACATAGCATCAAATTATTCATGATTTTAAGTCTAGCCGTGCAAATGTGGTAATAATTAGTCGTTGCTGATGTATTATTATTGGTAATTATTCCTCTCTCTCTCCGTGAGTCAGCGTTTCTCAGCGTGTGATCAAATCAATTTTATTTATATAGCGCCAAATCACAACAAACAGTTGCCCCAAGGCGCTTTAGATTGTAAGGCAAAGCCATACAATAATTACAGAAAAACCCCAACGGTCAAAACGACCCCCTGTGAGCAAGCACTTGGCGACAGTGGTAAGGAAAAACTCCCTTTTAACAGGACGAAACCTCCAGCAGAACCAGGTTCAGGGAGGGGCAGTCTTCTGCTGGGACTGGTTGTGGCTGAGGGAGAGAACCAGGAAAAAGTCACGCTGTGGAGGGGAGCAGAGATCAATCACTAATGATTAAATGCAGAGTGGTGCATACAGAGCATAAAGAGAAAGAAACACTCAGTGCATCATGGGAACCCCCCAGCAGACAGGGTGTCTGTCTCCCTGATCTGAATTGGGAGCTGGTTCCACAGGAGAGGAGCCTGAAAGCTGAAGGCTCTGCCTCCCATTCTACTCTTACAAACCCTAGGAACTACAAGTAAGCCTGCAGTCTGAGAGCGAAGCGCTCTATTGGGGTGATATGGTACTACGAGGTCCCTAAGATAAGATGGGACCTGATTATTCAAAACCTTATAAGTAAGAAGAAGAATTTTAAATTCTATTCTAGAATTAACAGGAAGCCAATGAAGAGAGGCCAATATGGGTGAGATATGCTCTCTCCTTCTAGTCCCCGTCAGTACTCTAGCTGCAGCATTTTGAATTAGCTGAAGGCTTTTCAGGGAACTTTTAGGACAACCTGATAATAATGAATTACAATGGTCCAGCCTAGAGGAAATAAATGCATGAATTAGTTTTTCAGCATCACTCTGAGACAAGACCTTTCTAATTTTAGAGATATTGCGAAAATGCAAAAAAGCAGTCCTACATATTTGTTTAATATGCGCATTGAATGACATATCCTGATCAAAAATGACTCCAAGATTTCTCACAGTATTACTAGAGGTCAGGGTAATGCCATCCAGAGTAAGGATCTGGTTAGACACCATGTTTCTAAGATTTGTGGGGCCAAGTACAATAACTTCAGTTTTATCTGAGTTTAAAAGCAGGAAATTAGAGGTCATCCATGTCTTTATGTCTGTAAGACAATCCTGCAGTTTAGCTAATTGGTGTGTGTCCTCTGGCTTCATGGATAGATAAAGCTGGGTATCATCTGCGTAACAATGAAAATTTAAGCAATGCCATCTAATAATACTGCCTAAGGGAAGCATGTATAAAGTGAATAAAATTGGTCCTAGCACAGAACCTTGTGGAACTCCATAATTAACCTTAGTCTGTGAAGAAGATTCCCCATTTACATGAACAAATTGTAATCTGTTAGATAAATATGATTCAAACCACCGCAGCGCAGTGCCTTTAATACCTATGGCATGCTCTAATCTCTGTAATAAAATTTTATGGTCAACAGTATCAAAAGCAGCACTGAGGTCTAACAGAACAAGCACAGAGATGAGTCCATCTCAGCCCCAACCAGTCCCAGCAGAGGACTGCCCCTCCCTGAGCCTGGTTCTGCTGGAGGTTTCTTCCTGTTAAAGGGGAGTTTTTCCTTCCCACTGTGGCCAAGTGCTTGCTCACAGGGGGTCGTTTGACCGTTGGGGTTTTACATAATTATTGTATGGCCTTGCCTTACAATATAAAGCGCCTTGGGGCAACTGTTTGTTGTGATTTGGCGCTATATAAAAAAATTGATTGATTGAAAATTGATTGATTGGCTGTCTGAGGCCATAAGAAGATCATTTGTAACCTTCACTAATGCTGTTTCTGTACTATGATGGATTCTGCAACCTGACTGAAACTCTTCAAATAGACCATTCCTCAGCAGATGATCAGTTAGCTGTTTTACAACTACCCTTTCAAGAATTTTTGAGAGAAAAGGAAGGTTGGAATTTGGCCTATAATTAGCTAAGATATCTGGGTCAAGTGATGGCTTTTTAAGTAATGGTTTAATTACTGCCACCTTAAAAGCCTGTGGTACATAGCCAACTAATAAAGACAGATTGATCATATTTAAGATCGAAGCATTAATTAATGGTAGGGCTTCCTTGAGCAGCCTGGTAGGAATGGGGTCTAATAGACATGTTGATGGTTTGGATGAAGTAATTAATGAAAATAACTCAGAACAATCGGAGAGAAAGAGTCTAACCAAATACCAGCATCACTGAAAGCAGCCAAAGATAACGATACGTCTTTGGGATGGTTATGAGTAATTTTTTCTCTAATAGTTAAAATTTTATTAGCAAAGAAAGTCATGAAGTCATTACTAGTTAAAGTTAAAGGAATACTCGGCTCAATAGAGCTCTGACCCTTTGTCAGCCTGGCTACAGTGCTGAAAAGAAACCTGGGGTTGTTCTTATTTTCTTCAATTAGTGATGAGTAGTAAGATGTTCTAGCTTTACGGAGGGCTTTTTTATAGAGCAACAGACTCTTTTTCCAGGCTAAGTGAAGATCTTCTAAATTAGTGAGACGCCATTTCCTCTCCAACTTGCGGGTTATCTGCTTTAAGCTGCGAGTTTGTGAGTTATACCACGGAGTCAGGCACTTCTGATTTAAAGCTCTCTTTTTCAGAGGAGCTACAGCATCCAGAGTTGTCCTCAAAGAGGATATAAAACTATTGACGAGATAATCTATCTCACAGAGTTTAGGTAGCTACTCTGCACTGTGTTGGTATATGGCATTAGAGAACATAAAGAAGGAATCATATCCTTAAACCTAGTTACAGCACTTTCTGAAAGACTTCTAGTGTAATGAAACTTATTCCCCACTGCTGGGTAGTCCATCAGAGTAAATGTAAATGTTATTAAGAAATGATCAGACAGAAGGGAGTTTTCAGGGAATACTGTTAAGTCTTCAATTTCCATACCAATCAATCAATCAATCAATCAATTTTTTTTATATAGCGCCAAATCACAACAAACAGTTGCCCCAAGGCGCTTTATATTGTAAGGCAAGGCCATACAATAATTATGTAAAACCCCAACGGTCAGAACGACCCCCTGTGATCAAGCACTTGGCTACAGTGGGAAGGAAAAACTCCCTTTTAACAGGAAGAAACCTCCAGCAGAACCAGGCTCAGGGAGGGGCAGTCTTCTGCTGGGACTGGTTGGGGCTGAGGGAGAGAACCAGGAAAAAGACATGCTGTGGAGGGGAGCAGAGATCGATCACTAATGATTAAATGCAGAGTGGTGCATACAGAGCAAAAAGAGAAAGAAACAGTGCATCATGGGAACCCCCCAGCAGTCTACGTCTATAGCAGCATAACTAAGGGATGGTTCAGGGTCACCTGATCCAGCCCTAACTATAAGCTTTAGCAAAAAGGAAAGTTTTAAGCCTAATCTTAAAAGTAGAGAGGGTGTCTGTCTCCCTGATCTGAATTGGGAGCTGGTTCCACAGGAGAGGAGCCTGAAAGCTGAAGGCTCTGCCTCCCATTCTACTCTTACAAACCCTAGGAACTACAAGTAAGCCTGCAGTCTGAGAGCGAAGCGCTCTATTGGGGTGATATGGTACTACGAGGTCCCTAAGATAAGATGGGACCTGATTATTCAAAACCTTATAAGTAAGAAGAAGAATTTTAAATTCTATTCTAGAATTAACAGGAAGCCAATGAAGAGAGGCCAATATGGGTGAGATATGCTCTGTCCTTCTAGTCCCCGTCAGTACTCTAGCTGCAGCATTTTGAATTAACTGAAGGCTTTTTAGGGAACTTTTAGGACAACCTGATAATAATGAATTACAATAGTCCAGCCTAGAGGAAATAAATGCATGACTTAGTTTTTCAGCATCACTCTGAGACAAGACCTTTCTGATTTTAGAGATATTGCGTAAATGCAAAAAAGCAGTCCTACATATTTGTTTAATATGCGCTTTGAATGACATATCCTGATCAAAAATGACTCCAAGATTTCTCACAGTATTACTAGAGGTCAGGGTAATGCCATCCAGAGTAAGGATCTGGTTAGACACCATGTTTCTAAGATTTGTGGGGCCAAGTACTATAACTTCAGTTTTATCTGAGTTTAAAAGCAGGAAATTAGAGGTCATCCATGTCTTTATGTCTGTAAGACAATCCTGCAGTTTAGCTAATTGGTGTGTGTCCTCTGGCTTCATGGATAGATAAAGCTGGGTATCATCTGCGGAACAATGAAAATTTAAGCAATACCGTCTAATAATACTGCCTAAGGGAAGCATGTATAAAGTGAATAAAATTGGTCCTAGCACAGAACCTTGTGGAACTCCATAATTAACTTTAGTCTTGTAACCTTCACTAATGCTGTTTCTGTACTATGATGAATTCTAAAACCTGACTGAAACTCTTCAAATAGACCATTCCTCTGCAGATGATCAGTTAGCTGTTTTACAACTACCCTTTCAAGAATTTTTGAGAGAAAAGGAAGGTTGGAGATTGGCCTATAATTAGCTAAGATAGCTGGGTCAAGTGATGGCTTTTTAAGTAATGGTTTAATTACTGCCACCTTAAAAGCCTGTGGTACATAGCCAACTAACAAAGATAGATTGATCATATTTAAGATCGAAGCATTAAATAATGGTAGGGCTTCCTTGAGCAGCCTGGTAGGAATGGGGTCTAATAAACATGTTGATAGTTTGGATGAAGTAACTAATGAAAATAACTCAGACAGAACAATCGGAGAGAAAGAGTCTAACCAAATACCGGCATCAGTGAAAGCAGCCAAAGATAACGATACGTCTTTGGGATGGTTATGAGTAATTTTTTCTCTAATAGTTAAAATTTTGTTAGCAAAGAAAGTCATGAAGTCATTACTAGTTAAAGTTAATGGAATACTCAGCTCAATAGAGCTCTGACTCTTTGTCAGCCTGGCTACAGTGCTGAAAAGAAACCTGGGGTTGTTCTTATTTTCTTCAATTAGTGATGAGTAGAAATATGTCCTAGCTTTACGGAGGGCTTTTTTTTTATAGAGCAACAGAGTCTTTTTCCAGGCTAAGTGAAGATCTTCTAAATTAGTGAGACGCCATTTCCTCTCCAACTTACGGGTTATCTGCTTTAAGCTACGAGTTTGTAAGTTATACCACGGAGTCAGACACTTCTGATTTAAAGCTCTCTTTTTCAGAGGAGCTACAGCATCCAAAGTTGTCTTCAATGAGGATGTAAAACTATTGACGAGATACTCTATCTCCCTTACAGAGTTTAGGTAGCTACTCTGCACTGTGTTGTTATATGGCATTAGAGAACATAAAGAAGGAATCATATCCTTAAACCTAGTTACAGCGCTTTCTGAAAGACTTCTAGTGTAATGAAACTTATTCCCTACTGCTGGGTAGTCCATCAGAGTAAATGTAAATGTTATTAAGAAATGATCAGACAGAAGGGAGTTTTCAGGGAATACTGTTAAGTCTTCTATTTCCATACCATAAGTCAGAACAAGATCTAAGATATGATTAAAGTGGTGGGTGGACTCATTTACTTTTTGAGCAAAGCCAATAGAGTCTAATAATAGATTAAATGCAGTGTTGAGGCTGTCATTCTCAGCATCTGTGTGGATGTTAAAATCGCCCACTATAATTATCTTATCTGAGCTAAGCACTAAGTCAGACAAAAGGTCTGAAAATTCACAGAGAAACTCACAGTAATGACCAGGTGGACGATAGATAATAACAAATAAAACTGGTTTTTGGGACTTCCAATTTGGATGGACAAGACTAAGAGACAAGCTTTCAAATGAATTAAAGCTCTGTCTGGGTTTTTGATTAATTAATAAGCTGGGATGGAAGATTGCTGCTAATCCTCCTCCTCGGCCCATGCTACGAGCATTCTGACAGTTAGTGTGACTCGGGGGTGTTGACTCATTTAAACTAACATATTCATCCTGCTGTAACCAGGTTTCTGTTAGGCAGAATAAATCAATATGTTGATCAATTATTATATCATTTACCAACAAGGACTTAGAAGAGAGAGACCTAATGTTTAATAGACCACATTTAACTGTTTTAGTCTGTGGTGCAGTTGAAGGTGCTATATTATTTTTTCTTTTTGAATTTTTATGCTTAAATAGATTTTTGCTGGTTATTGGTAGTCTGCGAGCAGGCGCCGTCTCTACGGGGATGGGGTAATGAGGGGATGGCAGGGGGAGAGAAGCTGCAGAGAGGTGTGTAAGACTACAACTCTGCTTCCTGGTCCCAACCCTGGATAGTCACGGTTTGGAGGATTTAAGAAAATTGGCCAGATTTCTAGAAATGAGAGCTGCTCCATCCAAAGTGGGATGGATGCCGTCTCTCCTAACAAGACCAGGTTTTCCCCAGAAGCTTTGCCAATTATCTATGAAGCCCACCTCATTTTTTGGACACCACTCAGACAGCCAGCAATTCAAGGAGAACATGCGGCTAAACATGTCACTCCCGGTCCGATTGGGGAGGGGCCCAGAGAAAACTACAGAGTCCGACATTGTTTTTGCAAAGTTACACACCGATTTAATGTTAATTTTAGTGACCTCCGATTGGCGTAACCGGGTGTCATTACTGCCGACGTGAATTACAATCTTACCAAATTTACGCTTAGCCTTAGCCAGCAGTTTCAAATTTCCTTCAATGTCGCCTGCTCTGGCCCCCGGAAGACAATTGACTATGGTTGCTGGTGTCGCTAACTTCACATTTCTCAAAACATAGTCGCCAATAACCAGAGTTTGATCCTCGGCGGGTGTGTCGTCGAGTGGGGAAAAACGGTTAGAGATGTGAACGGGTTGGCGGTGTACACGGGGCTTCTGTTTAGGGCTACGCTTCCTCCTCACAGTCACCCAGTCAGCCTGCTTTCCCGGCTGCTCGGGATCTGCCAGGGGGGAACTAACGGCGGCTAAGCTACCTTGGTCCGCACCGACTACAGGGGCCTGGCTAGCTGTAGAATTTTCCACGGTGCGGAGCCGAGTCTCCAATTCGCCCAGCCTGGCCTCCAAAGCTACGAATAAGCTACACTTATTACAAGTACCGTTACTGCTAAAGGAGGCCGAGGAATAACTAAACATTTCACACCCAGAGCAGAAAAGTGCGGGAGAGACAGGAGAAGCCGCCATGCTAAATCGGCTAAGAGCTAGTAGCTACGCTAAGCTAGCGGATTCCTAAAAACACGCAAAGTGAATAATGTGTAAATAATTTAGAGGTGATTCAGCAGAAGGAGTGCTTTAGTTAAGGCACGTAAAGATTACACTGGGAAACAAATCGTAATCTAGATAACTAGATCAATCTAACTGCGCAGATTAAACAGCTAACAGATACAGAAAAACACCGCTGTGCTCCGGAACAGGAAGTGATACAATACCGCAGTGAGAGCCAACCACCAGTAGAGGCAAGCAAGAGGATCTTGCTTGCCCAAAATCAGACCGTGTACTTCTTGTTCCAGCTGCTCAATAAGTCAGAACAAGATCTAAGGTATGATTAAAGTGGTGGGTGGACTCATTTACATTTTGAGCAAAGCCAATTGAGTCTAATAATAGATTAAGTGCAGTGTTGAGGCTGTCATTCTCAGCAACTGTGTGGATGTTAAAATCGCCCACTATAATTATGTTATCTGAGCTAAGCACTAAGTCAGACAAAAGGTCTGAAAATTCACAGAGAAACTCACAGTAACGACCAGGTGGACGATAGATAATAACAAATAAAACTGGTTTTTGGGACTTCCAATTTGGATGGACAAGACTAAGAGTCAAGCTTTCAAATGAATTAAAGCTCTGTCTGGGTTTTTGATTAATTAATAAGCTGGAGTGGAAGATTGCTGCTAATCCTCCTCCTCGGCCCGTGCTACGAGCGTTCTGACAGTTAGTGTGACTCGGGGGTGTTGACTCATTTAAACTAACATATTCATCCTGCTGTAACCAGGTTTCTGTAAGGCAGAATAAATCAATATGTTGATCAATTATTATATCATTTGCTAACAGGGACTTAGAAGAGAGACACCTAATGTTTAATAGACCACATTTAACTGTTTTAGTCTGTGGTGTAGTTGAAGGTGCTATATTATTTTTTCTTTTTGAATTTTTATGCTTAAATAGATTTTTGCTGGTTATTGGTGGTCTGGGAGCAGGCACCGTCTCTACGGGGATGGGGTAATGAGGGGATGGCAGGGGGAGAGAAGCCCAACCCTGGATAGTCACGGTTTGGAGAATTTAAGAAAATTGGCCAGATTTCTAGAAATGAGAGCTGCTCCATCCAAAGTGGGATGGACAGTGAAATGAACACTGCCTTGTCTGATAGTGAAGCTTCTGAGCTTGGATTTGAAAGTGAAGGTTTGGATTTACAGAGTATACACAGACAGGAGATGACACATTTCACCCCAAAACTCTTAATTTTTTTTAGAGTCTGTTGGATTTTGGATCTGTGTGGTTACACTGCTGTTTGTCTCCACGATGGTGTTTTTAAAGACTGCCTGAACATGCAGATGGATTTCTCATATTGGGAAAAATCAAAACAATTTTATTTATATAGCGCCAAATCACAACAAACAGTCGCCATACAATAATTACAGAAAAACCCCAACGGTCAAAACGACCCCCTATGAGCAAGCACTTGGTGACAGTGGTAAGGAAAAAACTCCCTTTTAACAGGGCGAAACCTCCAGCAGAACCAGGCTCTGGGAGGGGCAGTCTTCTGCTGGGAGTGGTTGTGGCTGAGGGGAGAGAATCAGGAAAAAGTCACGCTGTGGAAGAGAGCAGAGATCAATCACTAATTATTAAATGCAGAGTGGTGCATACAGAGCATAAAGAGAAAGAAACACTCAGTGCATCATGGGAACCCCCCAGCAGTCTAAGTCTATAGCAGCATAACTAAGGGATGGTTCAGGGTCACCTGATCCAGCCCTAACTATAAGCTTTAGCAAAAAGGAAAGTTTTAAGCCTAATCTTAAAAGTAGAGAGGGTGTCTGTCTCCCTGATCTGAATTGGGAGCTGGTTCCACAGGAGAGGAGCCTGAAAGCTGAAGGCTCTGCCTCCCATTCTACTCTTACAAACCCTAGGAACTACAAGTAAGCCTGCAGTCCCCAATAGAGCGCTTCGCTCTATTGGGGTGATATGGTACTATGAGGTCCCTAAGATAAGATGGGACCTGATTATTCAAAACCTTATAAGTAAGAAGAAGAATTTTAAATTCTATTCTAGAATTAACAGGAAGCCAATGAAGAGAGGCCAATATGGGTGAGATATGCTCTCTCCTTCTAGTCCCTGTCAGAACTCTAGCTGCAGCATTTTGAATTAACTGAAGGCTTTTCAGGGAACTTTTAGGACAACCTGATAATAATGAATTACAATAGTCCAGCCTAGAGGAAATAAATGCATGAATTAGTTTTTCAGCATCACTCTGAGACAAGACCTTTCTAATTTTAGAGATACTGCGCAAATGCAAAAAAGCAGTCCTACATATTTGCTTAATATGCGCATTGAAGGACATATCCTGATCAAAAATGACTCCAAGATTTCTCACAGTATTACTGGAGGTCAGGGCAATGCCATCCAGAGTAAGGATCTGGTTAGACACCATGTTTCTAAGATTTGTGGGGCCAAGTACAATAATGACAAAATAGCAAATGAGGGAGATATCCATGTTGAGTTTCTCCAGACTTGCGGATGTAACTGACGACCTGCAGGACGTAACCACGGCTCAGCAGGTGAACCATTCGGTCCAAAAGGGTCTTCTTTAACTCCAATTGTTCCATGACATCAAGCTGAGAGTGTTCAGTCTCAAAACGTTTGATGAGCAGTTGGAGAACCTGTGGATGCAGCAGCTGGTGACATGTACAGATCTCAAGTAGTGCTAAATGGACTGGTGTGTGGTCTGTCTGAAGCTGAACATAGAGGTTCAGACACTGTCCAGTGTCTGAACCTCAGTAAATGACAGAATGACAGAATAAATTATTTTCAGGAGATAATGGACTTTCTATTTAATGTGCCACAATCCTGGGAGAACTTTGTGAGGAGCTCTGTGACACCGGCTGGTGATCGCGCACGATCTGTGCGTGGGGACTCCTTGGTGGAGTGGACTTTACGTATTTAATCTTGGAAATCATTCTACGAGTGGGTGAGTGCCCTGTGCAGTTTTTATTTATTGATTTTTATTTTGTTCTCCTCAGTGGAGCTGGTAGACTTTATTTTTTTTTTACTTTGAGACACTCTGTCTTGATGTGCGTGTGTTGTGTAATGGAGCAGCACGCACCACGTCATTCTTAATGTTAGCGTCTGGGTTCCATTCAAGTGTGCACTGGGATGTTTTCCTCAAAGAAACACTGTTGGAAAAACTCGGAAATGTTCTGATTTCAGTGCAACATGTCCTTTAAAGACTAAAGAATGGAAATAATGCACGCTGCTATCCAGCACCAAAATCTTAAAGAATGAAAGTGTCTCCATACCTGAAGGATTTTGATTTCCATTCTGCTGTTTTCTTCATTGAAGCCTCCGTCGAAGCCTTCATTGAGCCTCCTTAGCCTCCAATCTGATCGAATCCACGGCAGACGATCAGGTCAGCTGTGCACCGGCCTCGGCCTCTGTGATGTTCAGTGCCGGCGTGCCCCCTTCTTGGATGGACTGGTGATGGAAAAGAACAAAAACTGCAGAGATTGTTCTCTGATTATCGGTCTTCATGTAACGCTTGGTTTGTGTCGTCTGGATATAAACAGGATAAAATAAAGAGCTGAAGTTGTTTATGTAAAATTTCCCCTGAAAAATGGTTCTGTACGACTTCAGATTCCCACCAAGTCTCGCGCTTAAATGTCGTCAGATGACGCCACAGTATAGCAGCGCTGGATGGCAATATAACGACGCGGCGAAGTTATTCCATTGTCAGTACATAAATAACATTAATTCCTTTTTCTTACTTTGCTCCTCTTTATTTAAAAAACAAAAAGTTAGCTGATGGCTGAGCAGTAACTGATATGATGAAACTGGATAAGTTAATTCACTGGCAGGAAAAACGTTTCAAGCTCGTGTAACTTTGCCCAGGTGGACCTGAAGCTGCCGTGTTTCCGTCTGATGTTTTCTGTTGTTTATTTGACTGGTTTGGTGGTACTTTGTGTTTTCAGATACTTCATGCACGGGCTGTGTAAAGAAGGAGACAACTGTCGATACTCCCACGACCTGACCAACAGCAAACCTGCAACCATGATCTGCAAGTTCTTCCAGAAGGGGAACTGTGCGTTTGGAGACCGCTGCAGGTGAGGGTGGAGCCTAACCTCGAGAGGGAAGCGAGACAAAACCGGTTTATGGCAGAAGTGAGATTCAGAAAGACGTTTTCATCGATGGGTCTGGTTCTGAGCCTACCGTCTTAGAAATGTCACAGCCCGGCCCGACACCGGACACTTGTAGCTGTCAGCACCAGAAGGCTGCATTTAGCTCCATGTAACTTAAGTGTGTGTGTTAATGTCTTCAGATATGTTTAACTGTCTCATAACTAAACCAGCTGGCACAGTTTAATATAAGCCAGATTCTTAACACCTGCGTTCATCTGACTTTATACCTTATAAGCAAGGCGTCCAGGGGGCATCCGGAAAAGATGCCTGAGCCACCTCAACTGACTCCTTTTGACGTGGAGGAGCAGCGGCTCGACTCCGAGCTCCTCACCCTATCTCTAAGGGAGCGCCCAGCCACCCTGCGGAGGAAACTCATCTTGGCTGCTTGTACTCGCGATCTCGTTCTTTTGGTCATGAGCCAAATCTCATGACCATAGGTGAGGATCGGAATGTAGATCGATCGGTAAATCGAGAGCTTTGCCCCCTACTCAGCTCTCTCTTCACCACGACGGTCCGATACAGCGACCGCATTACCTTTTTCCCGTCGAGAACCATGGCCAGAAAAACAAAGATAAAAAAAAACAAACAAATAGTTAAATGCAGTAAGATTTATTTTTGTGGGGCCCAAAATCCCTGGCAGTGCCCCTGGTTATGGGACTTTGACTCAAGCCCCTGCGGCTGTGCAACCAAACAAGTTTGTGAATTGGTGTCAAAAATGTTCACATTTCAGTGAATCTAGTTAACATTTTATTTCATCCACCTGCAGTTAATTGTAAATGGGGTGTAATTCCGTGTGCTCGTGCCGCCGTGCGCACACACAGACACACACACACACACACACAAACAGCTTTATAATTTTGCATGCGTGTGTTTTTTTTTTTTCTGTGTAATTTGAATACTGACACCTGAAGACGTGTTTTGCACGAAGAATCGGACAAAATTTCCCCCTGAAAAGCTTCACGGTTTGGTGTCATTAACACCAAGACGTCTTTATCGGGCTGTGAGACGCAACAACATCATTACACTGATCACTGATTCACTGATTTGTGTTCCAACTTCTTTTTTTTTTTTTTAATAGTCTGTTTTCTGGTTGTCATTTGGTGCTGAGTCTTGTGTTTGTATCGTGACGGCTCTCGTCAAAAAAACTGAAGCACAGTTTTGACAAGTGCCTTTCATAGAAGACAGAGATGCACTGATGTGGACTTTCTAGTCTTGGTCCTTTGTGCAGATGGACAGACCTGTCTCGTGGAGACGGCGTCTCCTCCTTGTTGTCTGTTTCATCAGGCCCCCCCTCTTCCCCGGGGAGTCTGCTGGTTAAATTCCCTCGCCCAGTCTGTTGGGACGTGCTGTCTCACTCTTTCCTGCAGCACTGCAGCCTGCACAGCAATTACATAACACGTGCTGTTGCCAGGTTCCGTAATTTCACTCGTCCAATCGGCTGCAGCGAACTCCTCTTACGTATGGCGGGCGAGCATCCCTCCCCTCCCAGCTTATGGGAGCTCCTGTATCTTTTTGTAAGCAAACTGGAGGAAGCTGCAGCAGAGAGGCGGCTTTTTTTTAGCAGCACAGGCTGTTGATGGTGCGCGGCTCTGGTGCGCTAATGTTCTGTCCTCAGTCTCCACGTGAGCTGAAGTCAGGAAAGGTGTCATCTCTGTCCATTTTTAATTAGCCTTTCCACTAATTTCATGCCAGATTATTACTCTGATTTAACACAAAAAAGCATATAAAGAAGTAGTTAAATTATTTTTTTTTAAACTTGGAGCCTATTATTTACTTAAGATGGTTTATTTAAGGTGGTTTCGGATTAAACTCTCAGGACTAAAAACATTTTTTAGGCCATCCGCTGTTTGTTAGTGGTTAATGAACAAGCTTTCAAGACAGAAGTTTCCTGGTTCAGTACCACCTGTGCCCGTTCTCCATACAGAGTATCCAGAAAGTATTTACAGCACTTCGCTTTACCACATTTTATCTTGCAACCTTATTCCAAAATGCATGAAATTAATTTTTTTCCTAAAAATTGACACACAATACCCCATAATGACAATGTGAAAAAAGTTTGAGGTTTTTGCAAATTTATTGCAGAAAAAAAAAAAAAAACAAGAAATCACTTGTACATAAGTATTCACAGCCTTTGCCATGGAACTCAAAGTTGAGCTCAGGTGCCTCCTGTTTCTACTGATCATCCTTGAGATGTTTCGGGGAGGTGATGGTCTAGTGGTTAAGGTGTTGGGCTTGAGTCCAGAAGATCATGGGTTCAAATCCCCGCCTGACTGGAAAATTACTAAGGGCCCTTGGGCAAGGCCTTTAATCCCCTATTGCTCCCGGTGTGTAGTGAGCACCTTGTATGGCAGCACCCTGACATCGGGGTGAATGTGAGGTATAATTGTAAAGCGCTTTGAGCGTCTGATGCAGATGGAAAAGCGCTATATAAATGCAGTCCATTTACCATTTTAGTAGTTAAGCGTTGGGCTTCAGACTAGAGGATACTCAGTTTAAAACTCAGCCAGACCGGAAAATCACTAAGTGCCCATGGGCAAGGTCCTTTATCCCCTGTTGCTCCTGGTGTGTAGTGAGTGACATGCATGGCAGCACCCTGACATCAGTGTATGAGCGACTTTGGGTGAATGTGAGGCATAATTGTAAAGCGCTTTGAGCTTCTGATGCAGATGGAAAAGCGCTATTTAAGTGCAGTCCATTTACCATTTCACAGCTTAACTGGAGTCCACCTGGGATAAATTCAGTTGATAGGGCATGATTTGGAAAGACACACATCTGTCTACATATAAGGTCCCACAGTTGACAGTCAGAGCACAAACCAAGCATGAAGTCAAAGGAATTGTCTGTAGACCTCTGAGACAGGATTGTCTGGAGACACAAATCTGGGGAAGGGTACAGAAACATTTCTGCTGCTTTGAAGGTCCCAATGAGCACAGTGGCCTCCATCATCTGTAAATGGAAGAAGTTCAGATCCACCAGGACTCTTCCTAGAGCTGGACGCCCATCTAAACTGAGCGATTGGGGGAGAAGGACCTTAGTCAGAGGCCTTAATCAGGCCTGTATGGTAGAGTGACCAGATGGAAGCCACTCCTCAGTAAAAGGCACATGGCAGCCCACCTGGAGTTTTACAAAAGGTACCTGAAGGACTCTCAGATCAGGAGAAACAAAATTCTCTGATCTGATGAGACAAAGATTGAACTTTTTGGCGTCATGTTTGGAGGAAACCAGGCACCATCTCTACAGTGAAGCATGGTGGTGGCAGCATCATGCTGTGGGGATGTTTTTCAGCAGCAGGAACTGGGATACTAGTCAGGATTGAGGGAAAGATGAATGCAGCAATGTACAGAGACATCCAACCTGATGGAGCTTGAGAGGTGCTGCAATGAGGAATGGACCAAACTGCCCAATGATAGGTGCACCAAGCTTGTGACATCATATTCAAGAAGACTTGAGGCTGGAGTTGCTGCCAAAGGTGCATCAACAAAGTATTGAACAAAGGGTCCATGGCTCTTTGCAGAGGTGCTGCAAAGATGACCATAAATTAACCCCCAAACCTAAAATTTAAATCAGAAAAAAAAGGGTTTTTTTTTGTTTTTTTTTACTGAGAAAATCAGAAATACGAAGTCTGTTAGAAAAGTATCCGACCTTTTTATTTTTTTCAAAAACCATATGGATTTGAATCACGTGTGATTGCGTCAGACAAGCTTGAACCCTCGTGCGCATGCGTGTTTTTTCATGCCTGTCGGTTGCGTCATTCCCCTGTGAGCAGGCTTTGAGTGAGCAGTGGTCCACCCCTCTCGTCTATTTTTTATTGCGAATAAATGCCTGAACGATTTGGAGCTTTGCTGCATCAATTTTTTTCCAGAAACTGTGAGAGACCTCCAGGTGGACACCGTTCGAAAAATTAATATGGCTTTCAGGGACGATTTTATGGGGATTAAACAGATTACGGGGTGTTACTGCCGCTTTAAGGACGGCCCACAACTGCTGAGAGCGCGGCGCGCTCCCAGCCCCCATCGACAGGCTGACACCCCGCTGGAACAACCAGATCATTTCCAACGTGAAAGCTTTGTTGATGCGGGACCTCGTCTGACTTTCACAAAAAGGCAGAAGGCGTGGATATCAGCACTTTTTCCGGCACATTCCACCGTTACAGGAGTTTTTTTTCATGGAAAGAAAAGCGGAGGGACGCGCCATGGCTCCGTTCATTACACGGGACAAAACCACCTCGGTGTTGGTCTCACAGGACGGCTTAAAGGTGGATTTCAGACAGATTCCGGTTGCTTTTCAGTCATGTGATTATCCAATTGTGATTGTGCATGAGCTGGACATGCCAGAACATGTCCTGGAAGGCTTCATCACGGCGTTGCTTTGCGCCATGTAGCTCCACCGCGACGCGCGGAATTCCTCCACACGTCTGTCTCAATGTGCCGAAAAAGTGCTGATGTCCACGTCTTTTCACAATTCCTGTGCTAGTCAGATGACATACCGGATCAAGACAGCGTCCAGTTTAAAAATGAACGGCACATTTCACTATTACAGGAGTTTGTGTCATGGAAAGAGGAGCGGAGGGACGTGCCACAGAGCTGTTCATTACGCGGGACAAAACCACCTTGGTGTTGGTCTCACAGGACGGCTTAAAGGTGGATTTCAGACAGATTCCGGTTGCTTTTCAGTCATGTGATTATCCAATTGTGATTATGCATGAGCTGGACATGCCAGAACATGTCCTGGAAGGCTTCATCACGGCGTTGCTTTGCGCCATGCAACTCCATCGCGACACGCGGAATTCCTCCGCACGTCTGTCTCAATGTGCCGAAAAAGTGCTGATGTCCACGTCTTTTCACAATTCCTGTGCTAGTCAGATGACATACCGGATCAAGACAGCGTCCAGTTTAAAAATGAACGGCACATTTCACTGTTACAGGAGTTTTTGTCATGGAAAGAGGAGCGGAGGGACGTGCCACGGAGCTGTTCATTACGCGGGACAAAACCACCTTGGTGTTGGTCTCACAGAACGGCTTAAAGGTGGATTTCAGATGGATTCCGGTTGCTTTTCAGTCATGTGATTGTGCATGAGCTGGACATGCCAGAACATGTCCCGTGAGACTTCATCACGGCGTTGCTTTGCAGTGGAGCAGCTTCTCTTTCCATGACAAAAACTCCTGTAACGGTGGAATGTGCCAGAAAAAGTGCTGATATCCACGCCTTCTGCCTTTTTGTGAAAGTCAGACGAGGTCCCGGATCAACAAAGCTTTCACGTTGGAAATGATCTGGTTGTTCCAGCGGGGTGTCAGCCTGTCGATGGGGGCTGGGAGCGCGCCGCGCTCTCAGCAGTTGTGGGCCGTCCTTAAAGCGGCAGTAACACCCCGTAATCTGTTTAATCCCCATAAAATCGTCCCTGAAAGCCCTATTAATTTTTCGAACGGTGTCCACCTGGAGGTCTCTCACAGTTTCTGGAAAAAAATTGATGCAGCAAAGCTCCAAATCGTTCAGACATTTATTCGCAATAAAAAATAGACGAGAGGGGTGGACCACACCTCACTCAAAGCCTGCTCACAGGGGAATGATGCAACCGACAGGCGTGAAAAAACTCACGCATGCGCACGAAGGTTCAAGCTTGTCTGACGCAATCACACGTGATTCAAATCCATATGGTTATTGCAAAAAATAAAAAGGTCAGATACTCTTCTAACAGACCTCGTATGTTTAACAAACATTTTTTTGTTGCTTACAATGCAAATATAAATTTTAACTTTCAAAAATATATGTAAAAATGTAGCATAAACCAAGTTATATACAACAATTCACATTAAAATGCAGGAGATGCTTCAGGCATTTCTTGTGGCTATTTACATGCTATCAGATGCCACACAAATTATATTTGTGCCACTCAGAAAAACAATTCCTCTCTCATGCACATCAGAAGCTCCAAAGATTTGTACAGTTTGTGTATTTTTTCTTAATTCCTTGTTTTTGTAGCATTTTTTTTTTTAAATGATGTTGGTACAGACTGACCTGACTGTGTTAGTGGCAGAATTAATAATGTTGTTGTCCTTTCAGCTGCTCCCATTTTGTTCGGGGTCGCCACAGTGGATACAGTCAGAAGTGGCAAATGGTAATAAAAATAGAAAAAGGTGTTTTGGGGGGAGGGGTCTCGACCTTTGGAGCCTGCTTCTGCTGCCGGGGCAGTGTGTGTCTGCATCCAGCTCTGTGTTCCAGGACTCGGTGCTGGGGCGGAGCTCTGCAGCGCCGAGTCCTGGATAAGATGGAAAGAGAAGCGCGCGATCCACTTAACAGATCTGTGCAAACAGATCTGTGAATCCACTTGCTCTCGTGTTCATCCAGACCAGAAAAATCAAGTCCACTTCATCATCAGACTTATCACGCTCTGGTCCAACCTCTGATGACGCGCTGTCCGTGTCGATCGTCATCATGTAGTTCAGAAAAAAAGAAGAGAAAAACTTGACATGTTGGTCCAAGATCCCGCATTATTTTGACACACAAAATAAATAAATAAACTACACTGCAAATGCTACAACACTCCACCACACACACTAAAACACACTCCAAGCACGGCACATATCACACAAGTTTCAAAATTGATGGCTGTCTGCTTTTTGCTGTGCACAAAACCACAATCTTCCTGTGCTTAGCAACCAAATTGCGTGGATTGGGCATCATTGTTTATTAGGTAATATATTTTACACCAGTGATAAAAAGAAAAAATTGTTGTTTTTTTTTTGTTTTGTTTTGTTTTTTTTTTTACTTGTTTGCTGTCACAGACACACACACACGTGCGCACACCCATAGCACATCCACGTGGGGTCTGTGGGCTGTTATCAAACCAACGTGCAGTTGGTGATTTTGATTGGATAGCACAGCAAATATGAGAATATTATTCAGGCAAAAAAAAAAAACTTGTGTAAATTATTAATCATAATTCAAGTTATACTTGGCCTATTAGCAAAATTTACAAAGTGGTGTACAGGTTGAATTCCACTCGTTCAACACTCATTCAAGCAGAGACTCGGAGTGGAGCGGATTGTGTGCTACGTCCGCTTAATTAGGTCATGTGACTTTATGCGGCAATTTTACAGTGTAAAGTTCATCTGTCGAGTTACCAGCAGCTCCTGCAGAATGTACATACCTAATTGGGGTGTGAATCTTTCAGTTTTTCATGATTCAATTCTAAAAATTGATTTTCTATGATGGTGGTTGAGTGCATGTGTATCCTCTGCATAAAAAAATTTAAGTTAAATATGACAAAAATTTCATATTTCCTTATTTTGTTATTTAATCTAATTTGTTATATATTGGCCATAAGTAACATTTGAAATGTTAAAAACACATTATTATTGGATGGGTACAGTGTTTGCTATACCAGCATACAACTGGGTAAATTACTGCCAATATACAGTCACTTTAATCTGAGCCTCAGAGAGCCGATTGGAAACTTTAACACCATGAGGCAGAGTGTAAATGTAAACTGACACACGGTAACTTTAATCTGAGCCTCAGAGAGACAATCGGAAACTTTAACACCGTGAGTGTCAAAATTACACCTGAAAAGCTTCATGGTTTGTTGTCCTCAAAGGCGTCTTTATCGTTCTGTGAGACAGAATGACAACATTACAGTGAGGAAAGTTTGTGTCTCAGCATGTTATATATATATATATATATATATTTATACCACGGTCAGTGAGAATTCCATGTCTAACTGGCGTGTATTATTTTCGTGTATATGCACACTTAGTTCAGCGAGTTAAGTCACTGTTATAATCACTCCTCTGGTTGTCACCATAGCAACGTGCAAATAAGTTGGCGCAGATCAGCTGTTTGACGGGTGAATGACAGAAATGCAATAAAACATGGATTTTCAAGTGAATTTTAATATTTTTGACCAAAATAAAACATCTGAGGAATGGAAAGAGGAGGAGAGCAAATGAGAAGAACAGCAAAAGCAGCGGCGTAAAGATTTAACATTGGACGAACTGGACAAGATTGAAGATGGGAAAGAAGAAGAGAACGGTTCTTACGGGCTGCCGAGCGCTCCGCATCAAAACAGCGAGCGTAGTTTCTGGACCTGTTGCCAGAGTTGGCCGCGGCCCCACACAGCAGAGAGGGGGGCGGTGTGAGCGGCCCGCTGCGGCGCTTACCGATTCCACAGACATGGTGAGCGCATCGGAGGCGAAATGTCTTGAGACTGGCATAAAATAGTCCCAAATACTTACGCATTTTTATCAAGTTCTGTTAAATAAATATTTGTGTGTTAGCTCACTGTGTGGGACCATGGTATAAGTGGATTAAACAACTCGAAGCTGTGCATTATACAGTTTAAATGCACTTCACAGAGTAACACCACTCCGCCTCGCGTCGGACAGGTGGACGGTGTGGTTCCAGTAGCAGGTGGCTGGTCTTTCACCGTGCTGGTCTCATGTCATCCTGTAGGTTTGAACACTGTAAACCTGCAAAGCAAGAGGAGCTGCCAATCCCCCCGACGCTGCCGCTGCCCGCCATCCTGCTGGCCAGCTCATCGGACCCAGAGCCCAGTGGGTCAACATCTGGCTCTGGGGTGCAGGACTGGGTCAATGCCGCCGAGTTTGTTCCAGGACAGCCTTACTGTGGACGAGGTAAGGCTCCAGGTCTGTCCACTGATGCTGTTCACAGATTTTAAAAAAAAAATCTTTTCTTTATTTGTTAATGTGTTAGTTTAGACAAGTGGACGGGTCAAACCAGGTCAGATGGTAAAACTCACACTTGTCTTCTTCACACGCTCAGGGTTTCCCGCTGAGACACTCTACTCGTGGATGTAATATGCTACGAGGAATGAAATGATGTTGGGGGGGGGAAATACTCCTTTATATTAACTAGCAGCAGTAACCAGTTTATTCTGCATAATGGAAAAGATAACAAAAAAAAAAATGCATCAAGCATAATATTTTAGAGAATGAAGTCTGGACTCTGTAAATACTGGCCATGGCTGCTGTCTTTTTCTGTTCTATTTTTTTTTTTTAACAAGTATTTTGAAAAAATGAAAACTTCGTCGATCAAAATACACGCAAGATTAAACCCAGTGACATAATTTAAATGTATGGGTACAAAACCTCCGTTTGTATATGTATTTCTGTCAAAATTTGTTTCATTTATTCCATCATATAAAACTATATATATATATAATATAGCAACACTGTCCTGTACCAGCGTGCACTTTTCTGATGGGTGGAGTAGTACTGGATGAGCTGGTCAGATAGTTCGACTCCACCCGTGTTTTTATTATAAGCCAACATTGGGGTAGGACAGGGAATGTCTTTCACCGTCAAACGTCCATCCTTTCCATTGCTGATGACATCCAGCTGTACTGCTCTTTAAAGGTCTCTGAGATCCACAAACTGACCTCTTTAACAAATTGCCTGGTGCAGATTAAACAATGGCTTGGCAGCTAAACTCAGCAAAAACTGAAGTGCTGGTCATTGCCCCGATGAGGCGATCCCAGGGATCACTTGGCATTTAAGGAACTTGAAGTCGTCTTTCAATCGAGTCTTAGAAACCTCTGTGTTATCTTTGACAAAGAAATGTCACTCAAAACAGCTGACAAGGAATTGTTTCTGTCAGTTGAGAAAAATATCTAAACTTAGAAGTATTGTGTCAAAAGATGATCTTGAGTTGATGATCCACGCCTTTGTATCTTCGCGTTTAGACTACTGTAACCGCTTATTTTCTTGCCTAAACCAAAAGCAGCTTTCTTGCCTGCAGCAGGTCCAGAATTCTGCAGCTGGGCTGCTAACTCGGACTAACAGGAGAAGCCATATTACTCCACTTCTAAAAGCCCTGCACTGGCTCCCTGTGCCTTTCAACTTTAAAGTCCTCGTGCTGACTTTCAGAGCTCTGCATGGTCAGGCTCCCCCTTATATTAGAGACTTGTTGTGTCCCTACACTCCGTCTCGGAGCCTGAGGTCTTTAGACCTGAACCTCCTCATGGTCCCACGTACCCGTTACAAGACCAGAGGAGTTCTCTCTTTCCAGGCCATCGCGCCAAGGCTCTGGAATGATCTCCCACTTTCTGTTCCCATCTATTGATCAATCAATCAATCAATCAACTTTTTTCTTATATAGCGCCAAATCACAACAAACAGTTGCCCCAAGGCGCTATTGATGCATTGAAGAGTCAACTCAAAACGCCCTTGTTTCTCCCAGTGGTTTAATCTGCAGTGGAGGGAGCTGTTGATGACTATCACATTTGATTTTTATTGCATTGATTGTGTTTGTATTTTTTGCTACCTTTTTTGTGCAGCACTTTTTGGCTTCCTCTGTGAAAAGTACTATATAAATAAAATTTACTTACTTACTTTCCATCCTTCACCCTTCTCCACACCGTCTCTCCTGAACATACAGGATGGACGGTGGAGCACACGGACACCTCCTGTGTGTCCACTTTTCAAACACCAGAGGCTCCTCTCTGATCCATCTCACAGATCCTCTTCCATAATTTGTTGAGAGCATTTGCCCTCCCTCTGGGGCATCATCGTCTTCTGTTCTCTCTGTATGTGCCACATGCTCCAAATGTCATCTTGGCCACGTCCATGAGCAGTTTGGGACTTGAATAAAAAGTATCCATGTAAATATTGTACCCAGTACCAAGAGAGGATGGCTGGATCCGATTCATGACCACATCATCGGACAGCCCGTGGTTTCCTGTGGTCACAGTCGGTGCAGATGGTAAACCATTATTAGTGTGTAGCCCAGTGGCGACCAAACTATTCCAGAAAGGGCCGAGAGGGGGCAGTGATTTCACCGATGAACTCATCCCGTCTGCTCAAAGTGATATTAATCAATGAAACCACCTGCTGGAGTCCGTGGCTGCAAAGAAAATACTTTGGTCACCACTGGTGTAACCATTGCTTGACTCAGCCGACACAAACTCTCACCCCCATTTAGTTGGTTTGCGTTTGATACATTGTGTCGTTCCAGTTTTTCCCTTTCAAAGCAAATCAATTTTATTTATATAGCGCCAAATCACAACAAACAGTTGCCCCAAGGCGCTTTATATTGTAAGGCAAAGCCATACAATAATTACGGAAAAACCCCAACGGTCAAAACGACCCCCTGTGAGCAAGCACTTGGCAACAGTGGGAAGGAAAAACTCCCTTTTAACAGGAAGAAACCTCCAGCAGAAGCAGGCTCAGGGAGGGGCAGTCTTCTGCTGGGCTGGTTGGGGCTGAGGGAGAGAACCAGGAAAAAGACATGCTGTGGAAGAGAGCAGAGATCGATCACTAATGATTAAATGCAGAGTGGTGCATACAGAGCAAAAAGAGAAAGAAACAGTGCATCATGGGAACCCCCCAGCAGTCTAAGTCTATAGCAGCATAACTAAGGGATGGTTCAGGGTCACCTGATCCAGCCCTAACTATAAGCTTTAGCAAAAAGGAAAGTTTTAAGCCTAATCTTAAAAGTAGAGAGGGTGTATCTATTAGATAAATATGATTCAAACCACCGCAGCGCAGTGCCTTTAACACCTATGGCATGCTCTAATCTCTGTAATAAAATTTTAAGCCTCCATCCTCTCAGCTCTCCCTCCTCAGGTGGTACTAAGCCTGGCAGACACTGAGGATGTAATCATAAAGAGGCCTGACTCCAAACACTTTGTCGTGACCCGGTGTTTCCTCTTTCCAGTCAGTTTTTACATCCTCATCTGGATCACTCAGGTGGATGTTCCAAAATACAGATCGAAACCTGTCTCTTGTCATCATTTTAGCTGGAAGGGACACAGACAAAATATGATTTTTTTTTTTTTTTTTTTTTTTTCCCCCCCAGTCGTTCTGGACACTTGGCAGTGAACCATTGACATGTAAAGCCCCAAAAACTTGTATAGATCTTGCACCTCAGTATCAGTCCATTTGTAATTTTCCCCTTATTCTTTGTTTTTTGCAGCATTTTTATTTGTCTTGGTGCAGATTGTCCAGACTGTCAGTTACACAAAACAATACAATAAAGTGGAGCAGAGGAGGGATTTCTTTCACCAAAACATTAAATCTAGGCTTACGTCTCAGATGTACCTTCTGGCAAATTGTAGCTGAACTTTCAAGTCTTCTTTTTAAGAAAGTCCTCCTCTGTAACACTTCATCATGAAGCTGTATAACTGCTGATACAAAATGCAAAACCTGCACTGTGCACAATTTCTCCAGTCACAGCCACAGAAGCCTGTAACTTCTTCTGGGTTGTCTGGGTGTCTTGGTGGCTTTCCTCACTCTTCTCCTTCTTGCATAGTCACTCAGTTTTTGAGAAATGTCTACTCCACATTCTTCATAACTGATTTATATAAAGTTCGAGACCTATTCAGTGACTTGGAAATGTTCATGTATCCATCCCCTGACTTGTCTGAAGAAAACTGGCAATTAAACTGATTATTTACAGGTATTATACCAAAGGGGCTGATTACTTATGCAACCCATCACCTTGGCTTTTATATTTTTAATTCATTTTTATCACGTTGTGGAGGTTTACTTTCAGTTTGAGTCTAAGGAAGATAATTTTATAAATTTTTATATTGAGAAGCCTGATCTACTTTATGTATTTGAAATGCCATAAACAAATTAAAATGCATGAAATACCAAGGGGCTGAATACTTTTGCAAGCCACTGTATCTAGGTCATTGTGGCAGCAGACTAAGCAGCTCCTCTCACACTTCCCTATCCTCGCTCAGCATCTAATTCTTATCCCTCCAGCACGACCTGGGTCTTCCCGGGGGCCTCCTCCCAGTTAGATCTTGAAAGACCTCCCTCGGGAGACACCAGAGGGCATCTTCACCAGATGCCCGAACCACCTCAACTGGTTACTTTTCAGTTCGGGGAAACGGTTGCTCGACTGAGGGTCCCTCTTAGGTAGTGGAGTTTTTCACCCTGACCCTGAATATACCTGATGGAGGAGCCTCATTTCCACCGCTTGTATCTGCCACCACTACATATTATCAATAAAAAAAAAAAAAACCTACGTGTGTTGCTTTGTCATACAGCGAGGATTCTGACAGATTTGGTTTCAGTAGAATCCATGTGTTGGACTAACTGTCCAATTGTTGTCTCGCAGAGCCAGGGAAGGTGGACAGCACCGGCCCACTCATTGAGGAGTTGGACAGTGATGTCCCACTGGACAGCAAAAACCTAAGGAAGCAGCTTTGTCCATACGCTGCCATGGGAGAGTGCCGCTACGGACTCAACTGTGCCTATCTCCATGGCGACGTGTGTGACTTGTGCGGCCTGCAGGTGCTCCACCCCTCTGACAACAGCCAGCGCTCCGAGCACACAAAGGTAAGACCGAGTCGTGTAGCTCCATCTGTCTTCATAGTCCAGGCTTCACAGGAGCAATAACTCAGGTCCATAAGTATTTGGGCAAGGGCGTGCGTTATGCTGACTCTGTACAACACTGCGGAGGAGTTGCATTGAAACAGGTGATGTTCTTGTAGTGTCGATTTTAACTTTGTGCATCCTGAAAGTATTCACAGCGCTTCACTTTTTACACATTTTATTATGTTACAGCCTTATTCCAAAATGTATGAAATAAATTTTTTCCCTCCAAAATTCTACTCACAACACCCCATAATAACCACATGAATTTAATTAATTAAATATAATTTAATATTATATTTAATAATTTAATTTTTGCAAAATCATTGCAAAAAAAAAAAAACTAAGAAGTCACGTGTCCATAAGTATTCACAGCCTTTGTTCAGTACTTTGTTGATGCATCTTTGGCAGCAATTCCAGCCTCAAGTCTTCTTGAATATGATGCCCCAAGCTTGGTGCACCTATCTTTGAATAGTTTGGTCCATTCCTCTTTGCAGCACCTCTCAAGCGCCATCAGGTTGGATGGGGAGCGTCGGTGCACAGACATGTTCAGATCTCTCCAGAGATGTTCAGTCAGATTCACGTCTGGGCTCTGGCTGGAACACTCAAGGACATTCACAGAGTTGTCCTGAAGACACTCCTTTGATATCTTGGCTGTGTGTTTAGGGTCATTGTCCTGCTGAAAGATGAACCGCCGCCCCAGTCTGAGGTCAAGAGCGCTCTGGAGCAGGTTTTCATCCAGGATGTCTCTGTACATTGCTGCATTCATCTTTCCCTCAATCCTGACTAGTCTCCCAGTTCCTGCTGCTGAAAAACATCCCCACAGCATGATGCTGCCACCACCATGCTTCACTGTAGGGATGGTGCCTGGTTTCCTCCAAACATGATGCCAAAGAGTTCAATCTTCGTCTCATCAGACCAGAGAATGTTGTTTCTCCTTGTCTGAGAGTCCTTCAGGTGCCTTTTACTAAGGAGTGGCTTCCGTCTGGACACTCTACCATACAGGCCTGATTGATGGATTGCTGCAGAGATGGTCGTCCTTCTGGAAGGTTCTCCTCTCTCCACAGAGGAATGCTGGATCTGACAGAGTGACCATTGGGTTCTTGGTCACCTCCCTGACTAAGGTCCTTCTCCCCCGATTGCTCAGTTTAGACGGGCATCCAGCTCTAGGAAGAGTCCTGGTGGATCTGAACTTCTTCCATTTACAGTTGATGGAGGCCACTGTGCTCATTGGGACCTTCAAAGCAGCAGAAATGTTTCTGTACCCTTCCCCAGATTTGTGTCTCCAGACAATCCTGTCTGAGGTCTACAGACAATTCCTTTGACTTCATGCTTGGTTTGTGCTCTGACTGTCAACTGTGGGACCTTATATGTAGACAGATGTGTGTCTTTCCAAATCATGTCCAGTCAACTGCATTGACCCCAGGTGGACTCCAGTTAACCTGTAGAAACATTTGAAGGATGATGAGTGGAAGCAGGAGACACCTGAACTCAATTTGTGCTTCATGGCAAAGACTGAATACTTATGTACATGTGATTTATTAGCCTAGTTTTTTTAATTATTATTTTAATAAATTTGCAAAAATCTAAAAAAAAAAACAAAAAACACTTTTTTCACATTGTCATTATGGGGTATTTTTTGGGGGGGGGGGATTTCATCCAGACATGGGGTCAGATACTTTGCATTGTATTTAAATACAAATACTTTAGATTTTTGAATTCCAAATACAAATACTTTGTACTTTTCCAAATACAAATACTTTATATTTTGAGTATTTCAAATACAAATACTTTCTATGAACTATAAACAACAAATCAACACAAAAACTGATAAACTGGTGACAATTTATTGTGAAAATAGCATGACCAAATACCATTGATAAGTAAAGGATTGAATGTTTTATCACAAATTCACTATTATAATATCACAGGCAATAATCAAACTATCACAATATATATTCTGTTTCCATCAATATTGCATCCTTTTGTATCCACCATATCACAAAACAATAATAAAATGTCATATCTTCTCGTCTCAGCATATTGTATTATTGTATCTCAATCACAATAACGCGGAGCTTATAGTTTTCTGGTGTGTCTCAACACGGTATCACAGAGATTCCCAAGTTTGAAAAGTATTTGGAAATACTTGGGATCGGTGATGTATTTGAAATACAAATACTTTAGAATTCAAAATCAGAAAATACAAATACTCCGAAAAATGTATTTAAGTATTTTCAAATACATATACTTTTGTATTTGGCGCCATGTCTGTTTTCATCCATTTTGGCATAAGGCTGTAACATGAAATGTGGATAGCGTGCAGCGCTGTGAATACTTTCCGGATGCACCGTACACGGGTTTAAAATATCACATTAACCATTTGTTTACATGGTCCCTCCATTTTCAGAGCCAGTCAGTAATTGTACAAACTATATACGAGCTTTGTTGTTCATATAAATCATCACTTTTACAACCAGTTTTCTTTTAGACAAGAACATGAACAGTTTCTTCATTTTCATCAGTTATTGGGGAATACAAACAGTGTGGTCAGTCTGTCTGCAGGAGGCGGATCTCAAAAAATATGCAAGATAGAGATTCGTGAGGGAAGCCACCAAGACCCGTACAACTCTGAAGGAGTTACAGGCTTTGTGGCTGTATTCAGAGAAACTGTGCTTAGTGCAGCATTTGTCTCTTGCACCACCAGTTGGGGCTGGGCGCATGGTGCTGTGGTGCATGGTTTTAAAACACATTTTGCTGTTTCTGATGGATTGTGCATGTGATATACTCTTCTTAGGCTCCCCCGCTCAGCAGTAGTGAGTGAACGGGTGCTGTTGGTCTTGTGCACCGTGTCACTAACTTGCCCGATGTAGCAAGTTAATTTTCAGACGCATTTAAAACTAAATCAGATCAAAAGTAACCGTATCTCAGCCGTGTTGTTGGGGCTGCAGAGGTGTCTTTTGGATAAATGAAACCAGTCTCAGTAAACCTGTGCAGTTTTGGTCTCACTTCATGGTGTCATTGGACTGCCAGCAGAGGGCGCAGTGGATGTCTTCATTTCAGTTCAGTTGATTTTATTTATGTGGCACCGCTGACCCAAGGTGCTTCACACGAGTAAAGTCCAACCTCACCAACATCAGCACACTGCTTCACACTAAATACACAGCAAGCCTGTTTTATTCACACACAGAACCAACCGTGCATGTCGGCGCTCTTACCCAGCATTCATCACTCACACTGCAGAGATCAGAAATGGTTTGTCTTTATCTGAGGATGACATCGATCTCAGTCCTGTTGAAATCAGGCTGTTTGTCATATGAGGTCCAGCCTCTCTGCTCCTTTTTCAACGGTGCAGTGTTGTTGTTGTTGTTGTTGTTGTTTTTGTTTTTTTTTAAGGATTCATTCAGACACTGAGCTTGTGTGATTCTGCATGTAGTGATCTGCTGCCACCTGCTGTTCCTGATGTGTAACTGTGTCCCAGGCATGCATCGAAGCCCACGAGAAGGACATGGAGATCTCATTTGCCATCCAGCGCAGCAAGGACATGATGTGCGGCGTGTGCATGGAGGTGGTGTTTGAGAAGGCCAACCCGAGCGAGCGGCGCTTTGGCATCCTGTCCAACTGCAGCCACTGCTACTGTCTGAAGTGTATCCGTAAGTGGAGGAGCGCCAAGCAGTTCGAGAGCAAAATCATCAAGTGAGTCACTTCTGGAAGCAGAAAAATCACTTTGGCAGGATCCACAAACGTGTGTTTAAGAACCCTGAAGCAGTTCGTCACCCAAACACTAAACAGAAACACTAAAACATTATTTTTTTAAATGAGTATTCTGTTTAATGTTCAAAAAATATCTGAACATTTTATTTGAGTATTGGAATACTTTTAACAGTTTGGTACATATCAGACATTCAACATGTTTCATTTCTGCACATGTAACCAACAGGTGCTTTTATTTTGTTGAAGGTGTTCATCCAAAGTCAGATAACATAGATCTGCTCTAGTTCAGCCCCCAATGGAAGTTACAGGTATTTTTATTGATTTACTACTTTGGAACGTCTACCTTATTTGACAAAAACTCCCTCGTTGTTAATAATGGTAAGTCCCTTCAGCGTCTCCCTTGTTTTCACTCTGCGTCACCGCAGCAGATTCATGGTGGACCTACATGTTGATTTGGACGGGTTTTACACCAGATGCACATCCTGCTGAACTCTGCGTTAGATGGAGAATGGGCAGCGGTGCTCTTGAACCAGGAACCTTCCACAGTGAACATGAGCACACTAACCGCTTGTCCACCACGCTGCCACATTCACTCACAAAAGACTAGATGCCAATAATAAAATTACACACCAATAATATGTCCATCGACCTGTGTTCGTCTGATTTCTTTTGTCCAGACCACCTCAGATAACCTCTGTTGTCTCTCACCTTTATTTGTCCATCTTGATTAGTTTTGGAATTTAAGTCTTTAAACAGTATCATCTGATCTGAGGCCAGATGTTCTGGACACACACAGAGCTCTCAACTGATCACCACCTGGTGGTGAGTTGGATCAGATGGTGTGGGAGGACTTTGGACATACCTGGTAACCCCAAATGAATAGTGCAGGTGAACTGGGAACATCTGGAGGAGCCCACTGTCCGACAGTTCTTCAACTCCGGCGGAGCTTTTCTAACATCCCTGTGGAGGTTGGCGGCATGGAACCAGAATGGGCAATGTTCAAAGCTTCCATTGCTGAAGCTGCAGCGGGGGGGCTGTGGCCTGAAGGCCTTTGGTACCTCAAGGTGCGGCAACCCTAGAACACTGTGGTTGACACCAGTTGGTCAAGGAAAGGGAAGCCGTCTGACTGAAGAAGGAGTCCTTCCAGGATATGTTATCTCAGAGGACTCTGGAGGGAGTTGCAAAGTACCGACAGGCCCGAAGGACAGCAGCCTCTGCTGGGGGGAGGCAAAGCAGTGAGTATGGGAGAAGTTCGGAGTAACTGTGGAGAAGGACTTTTGGTCAGCACCAAGGTGCTTCCGGCGGACCATGAGGCACCTCATGAGGGGAAAATGGGGAACCATCCAAGCTGTCTACAGTAAAGATGGGAGTCTGTTGACCTCAAATGAGGATGCAATCTGGCGCTGGAAGGAACACTTTGAAGAACTCCTGCATCAGACCAGAGTGCCCTGTATAGCAGGGCAGAGCTGGAAGCTAATGGGGCATGATTATCAGTTTCCCTGGTGGAAGTCACTGAGGTAGTCAAACAACTCCACAGTGGCAAAGCCCCGGGGGTTGATGAGATCTGTCCAGAAATACTGAAGGCTCTGGGTGTGGAGGGACTGTCTTGGATGAGATGTCTCGTCAACATTGCGTTGAGGTCTGGGACAGTGCCTAAGGAGTGGCAAACTGGGGTGGTGGTCCCCATATTTAAAAAACAGGGCTGTGAAAACTCCCCGGATCCGCGGGATTCTGCGGATTTCATCATGGAGGGGGGGGGGGGTGGGGTGTTAGTGTTGTACTCTTTAATCGTGAACATCACTGTATTTTTAAAATGCTTATCGCTAAGCATTCTCTTTTTTTACGACATCGTGTAAGTTTTATAAGTCCGCGGACACTGATCTGTGTGTTACAGATACAAATCAGTTTCCTCAGATCCGCGGAGTGTTGCTGAGGGAAAAATGCCACTCAAAGCGTAGCTGTTAGGACAGTTGTCGTAAAGCAGGACTGGTTGGTTGCTGCGGCGACACTGTGTGGCTCCTGTGCGGCGCTTAAGCTAAACGTAGCATGTGGACATCTCAAACTTTTAGAGCTCTGAAGTTTTTAAAAGAAGATTTGTGCAGTACGTCTGTGTCACGGAGCGACGTAGCACAGAGAGAAGATGGAGAGAAAGACGGTTTGAAAAAGTGTTATAAGGACAAGAATCCGTGGAATCGTCCCTGACTTCATCAACACACCTGAAAGATAAAAGAAACGGGAAAAGTGAACTGTGTCCTCTCAGGAAACACGGTAAGAATTTTTCTCTCCCTGGAAAATAAACATTCTGCTGTTCAAACTGGATTTTTAGACAAGATTATGTGACTTTTTTTCACTCATCTAGACTTTCTTTGATTGTAAAAAAGACATTGTGGCTTTGAATATTATTGATATTTTACCCTGATTTTCCAAATATTCTACAAGCTTTAGCTGTGGTTTTTGAAATGCTGTAACAGTCTTTTCAGTCTTCATAAATTTCATGTAGATTAATTGTTCTGAGTTAATGCATAATTTGGTTTACAGTTAAAAGGAAAATCATTCCAGGTCCAACTTCCACGTCATATTCTGTTATTTCAACATCATCATTGACAGTTCAAATAAAAGGTTGAATATAGGATCATTTAAATATCCACTAATTTTGAGTTTTGTTCTTCCAGGAGATGCTGAAAAAGTATCATTAGATAAAAATTTAATTCTGGGGCCCCACAGGGCCCTAGACCCGGCTCCTGGGGAGCTGCTGTCACCAATCCTGTTTGTGATATTCATGGACAGGATATCGAGGCATAGTCAGTGGGAGGAGGGTCTTCAGGTTGGTTTGCTCAGGGTGTCATCACTGCTTTTTGCAGATGATGTGGTCCTGTTGACTTCATAAATAAAGGGTAAATAAAGGTTAAATTTGTACTGAAAGGAGCTAGGAGGAGACCCCGGGGAAGACCCAGGACTAGAGAGATTATATCTCCACACTGGCCTGGGAACACCTCGAGATCCCCCAGTCAGAGGTGGTCAGTGTGGCCCGGGAAAGGGAAATTTGGGGTCTCCTGCTGGAGCTGTCCCCTGTACCTGATCCTGGATGAGCGGTTGAAGAGAGTGAGTGTATTCAGTAACAGCACAGACCGTCCACAGTTAAACTTGCCCAGAGTTGAGGGCCACCTTACAAAGGGAGTTCTGCGTACATAACAAAAGTGTAATGACTTATGATCCGATGCAACTTGTATTTTTTATTTTTGTTTTCATTCATCTATTTACTTATTTATTTTGGACAGATGTGATTATACTCCAGAAAATACAGTGATGTACATCAATCATGGCAGTCAATTCAAATGCAGTCTGTGACACTTAACAAAGTCATTATAGCTGAAGAGTCCCGGATCTCAAGTCCACTTATTCAGCCAATAAAACCAGGAGATGAGAGCCCCCCCCACAGTAAATGTAACTGACAAACAAACACAATGTATTACAAAAACAAGAAAAGTCTGTTTATCTGTCATTGATTTTTATGAACCAGGAGCTGTTGAGGTGATGTGTAGATGGGATGTTTCCTATAAAAGCCCTCAAACGTGCGAGTGCGGGATAAATTACACATTTGTGTCTCTGTCCATGAATAGGACGGCGACACGACACTGTTCACCGACGCCTCTCTTTCATCATGCTGTGTTTTTGCAGGTCTTGCCCAGAGTGTCGAATTACATCCAACTTTGTTATCCCAAGTGAGTACTGGGTTGAAGATAAAGATGACAAACAGAAACTCATCCAGAAATACAAGGACGGCATGGGGTAAGGAAAACCGCTTTCTGTCCACAGCAAAAGGGACATGAAGTCTTAATATGACATGGGGAGGTGATGGTCTTTAGGTTAAAGTGGTGTGCTTGAGACCCGAGTTCTGTTCAAATCCCCCATCAGAGTGGAAAATAAGTTGCTCATTTTCACCAAGTTGCTCCTGGTGTGCAGTTGGGAGTTCCTTGACAGCGGTGTGTATGTGCATGATGGGGCGTTCAGACCGGGCCACAGTATTATCAAATGTTAAGACATTCAGAGTCTAACGCCCACAGGGTTCAATGTAATGCAGAGAATGTTGCCATGGCTCCTACTTTGGTTGTATAGAGACCAGATCACACATTGCAGTGGTTCTGTTGCCCCATACTTCTGCATCTCCCACCACGAGACACCTTAGGGGACCCGGTCACGCACCTTTTCAAAGTCCACAAGTACGTGTTCCAGAAAATGCAGTTCGACGCACAGCTTTAAGGATCAGAGATTATGCATGTCTGAAAATGATGACCTTGGGCACCAAATTGTCAGTTCTTAAAAATGACCTTTCAGGATTTGCCGCATTTCCATAAAAATGTGAACTATGGTGCTGTGAAAGGAAAAATGAGATTGAAGTCTTCTCTTAAAAAGGTATAAATGCTTCCCAAAAGAGGAGGGGGCGGGGGGCGTGGTGTAGTTGTGATAAAAACGTGTCGGCATCGATGAATAGTCTTTGGTCTCCTCCCCTTCCGGAGTAATGATGAGGCAGTTAGCAGGCTAACATTGTTAAATAGGTGGCTGGCACAATTTTGTAGACAGCAAGGCTTTAGCTTTATTGATAACTAGCCTTCGTTCTGGGACCGCCGTGGCTTGCTGATGCTGGACGGCCGTCACCCTACTGAGGAAGACACCGCCATCTTGTCTGCAAACATAGAGCTCTACAGGGAGGATAGCATTAGGATTTTACAGCAGGCCACTGCGCAGGTGATTAGAGACCCTGCGATGCTTATGACAAATGTGGGCGTGGAATCCATTAGCTTAGCAGAAAAACTTGTGCAGAAAATCCACTATGGTGATAGTGCAGTTTATCTGCCAGGGAGGGAAATTCATCAAGTTGAGATTATGGCCTGCTTCTGTAGACATGTCCATAAAAATCATAGAGGGATATGTTTTGCAAACTTGAGGATTGATTGAGGATGGCCCAATGGTTGTTCCAGCAATATCAAAGATTTTGTGTCTGCTACCTACAACGCGCGTGGAATGTCTCAAACCTAAATCTACTTCCAGGCATCTTATATATGTTGCTCTGGAACCTTCTGATCCCTTCTGCAAATCATTTATGGAAATTGTGGATGCATTAGGATTTCAGCAGTGCATTCAGGACTCAACGCACATTAGTGGAAATAACCTGGACTTGGTTCTCGCACGTGGTATTGCTGTCACAAATATTGACATCATGCCTCTTGCATCAGTGGTCTGTGATCATCTGTTCCTAAATCAGTGTTTTCTGGAAATTACTGGAAATCAAGGTTTTTACTTGCATGGTGAATGTTTCTGGGTTATTTTCATTCAGTATATTTCAGTTCCACACCCAAACATTTGGTGGTGTAATGTACCATGTTGGTTTGCAAGCTGCCAATAATCTCCAAAAAAAGAAGGGTAAATTTGTTTTGGGATTTAAGAGTTTATAGAGTTATGTTTTTGTGGACTGCGCTGTTGTTTTTCTAATGGTTTACTTTGTTCTGGACATTAAAAGTCATGAGCTGCATTTTTCCTCCAGTAATCATACATTAAGTGGAGCTAACGGGTGACGCTTCCAGCTGCTAAAAATGCTAATGCCATTAGCATTCAGACGAGAGTTTGCGAGTCAAAACCACAAGATTGAGTTTGAGCAACAGACAAAAATTTGTCTGAGGTGAGTGAGTGAAAATAATGTGATGTTTGTGCTCTGTTCAGGTTTATCAGCTAAATTAGCTTTTAGCTGCAGAATCAATCACTGTGGAGCTGAGTGTTTGACTCAGAGTGTTTTTTATTTTTACCAAATAAAGCTACACAATTTTTATTGTTAGTGCTGTAACTGCAAGAAAAGTCTTAACTTTAAATAAATTAGATTTTTTTATTTAAAGTTTTTTTAACCATCAAATAATCAAAGAAAATACCACAGTGCTCTTACATATTTCTTTATATTCTAAGAAATATATTTCTTGGCCACATCAGAAACATAATTTGCTGAATGAATGAATGAATCGACCATTAGTACATGTACACATTACTTTTCATTTTATTTGTCTAAAAATAAAGTTTAGTTTTCTAATGTAAGAAAAGTTTTTTTTTGTTTGTTTTTGTTTTTTTTACTTCAAAATGTACAGTAATCAGAAATTAATGTTGAATTAAAAACATATTTGTAAGGATTTTATGGTGGCCAAGAATGTGAAAACAGATCATCAATAAGTCCAACGTTTCTGGTAAAACTAGGAAAAGTGAGTGAAGGTTGAACAAGTTGATGTATTCAGGCCTGGCATTTTTCCGGCACAGGCGGCGACAGGTTGCCATGTAATCCCTATGGAAGGACGTGTTGTGGATATGTGGTGACGTGGAGATGTCTGTCTGGAGTTTATACTTGACGGGGACATGTTCTGTCTCTGGCAATCAGCCTGTGAGCAGGACTTGTGTCCCTTTTGTCTTTTATTTAACACAATTATGACAAAGTTTGAGGGGGAGAAAGCGAGGAAGTGCAGCAGCAGCCGATGTTTTTTTTTTTGTTTTTTTTCATGTGTGTGCGCACGCAAACGAATCATCCGTGAAGAAAATTTTATTAATTACACAGATGTATAAAACAAACGGTGTCTGGTTTATAACACAATTATGACAGAGTTTGAGGGGATGGTCCGCGAATGACGTTTAGCGCCGGGAAATATACCGGTTCTTTGTTTAATAAGAGCCGCAAAATACACCCCGTTCTTTGTTTAATAACACGATTTTTCATTGGTCTAGCTCGACGTGATAACCAATCATTGAACGTGTTTTAATGTGGCTCGATCTGTATCAGAACAAAAATCTTTTCTTAGCATTTTGCAGGAGCCTGTTAGACAAAGTGATCAAATTGAAGAGATTATTTAGTGGATATGATTTTGACCAGTGCAGCCGATTGCTGTAAGTAGTATTTTTTTTTTTTATTATTTGTGTAGTTTGAAGAGGTCTTAGTGAAAGGATTCAGCATCCATGACGAGTGTTTGATAAATTTCAAAATTCAAATTGCTTACGAATTCTGGCATTTCTAAAACAAAATGCTGAGCTCATGTTGTAAGTTAATAACCATTCTTTTATTGAAATAATAATTATTTTTCACATATTTGAAACTTGGAGTGGATGCGAACCCAACCCTGTTCATTTTCTGCCCTGCTTTTCTTTCCACACTGATGTTCACTTGGACTGGTCTGTTGAATGAACTATAAAATAATTACTCTGAAAATATGAGCCCAGCAGCAGCAGTGTTCAGTGATGGTAGTATGTAGTCAAAACCTGCAGATGTTTGTGGTTATTTTATTTTTGCTTTAGAAAACTGCATTGTAAAGCACAAACCACTTGACCTCAAAGATGGTAATGATTGTTTCAAATCTTTAACATTGGGTGTTCCTGAGAGCTTTCCAAACAGGTTTGAAAAGGCCTAAAATCGCAGTCCCCAGCCTGGGGCTTTGCCCCTGGACCCCATTGGGGACCTACGCGGCCCCCAAACCCCTCGACAATTTAGTTTCAGGCTTAGCCATATTGCCTCAATGCCAGTTCTTTGAATTGTCATTTCTTTTACGGTGTGTTCTGAACCACAATGTATGTTTTTTTTTTTTTTTTTTTTTTTTTTTTAAGATTAAAGGCTGGTGTCATAACACAAGTTGTGTGAAAAGACAGGTGGAAAAATTGACCTGACCCAAAAAAAAATAAAAAAAATTGCTGGGTAAATAGACCTGAAAATGCACCAGAATGCGTCTGAGATCTCAAGTTTTTCTGGGAGAGAACCCCCAGACCCCCTGCCAGGGGCATTGGGCCATTGGCCCTTGCCAAAAACTCCCAGGGTTTCTTTTCCATGGCCCACTTTCATCACTGCTAATTACATCAAATCTGCAGTGATTAAACCATTACTTAAGAAATTTAATCTTGACCCTAGCGTATTGAAAAACTATCGTCCGATATCAAATCTGTCATTTTGCTCAAAAATTGTGGAAAAAAGTGGTGTCACGGCAGCTTATGGACTATCTTACTGAGAAGAATCAATTTGAGCCACTGCAATCTGCTTTTACAAAATATCATTCCACAGAGACGGCTCTCACTAAAGTGGTGAATTAAGGAGACCCGAGTTCATCTTTATCTTCTTTATCTTTCTGCTTAAAATGGATTCAGACACCAATACGGTTCTGTTGCTGTTAGATCTCTGTGCTGCGTTTGATACAGTGGATCATCATATTCTACTTGACAGGCTGGAAAATCATTTTGGGATTACTGGGAGTGCCCTTGCAGGTTTGACGTCATACCTGACCAGTCCTTTTCACTGTTTTGTACAGTAACACTACCTTTAACCTTATTGACATGAAATTTGGGGTTCCACAGGGGTCTGTCTTAGGCCCCCTGCTTTTCTCCCTTTATATAGCACCCCTTGGGCACATATTGTGGCATTTTGGGATAAGACTGAAATGATGATCCTTGGTCCAGTGAGACATTGACATCAATTTGAGCAGTTAACGCTTAGCCTAGGCTTGTGTGTCATACATCACAAAGTGAGGAACCTTGGGGTAATTTTTGATCCTACATTGTCCTTTGACCGCCACATTAGAAAAAGACTGCTTTCTTCCACCTGCGAAATATAGCGAAGATTCGTCCCATCCTGTCTATGGCTGATGCCGAGACCCTGATTCATGCATTTGTTTTTGCATTAGGACTACTTTGTGTCCCTAGGGTGAATAAGAAGTCTGTGGGTCACAGAGATTTCTCTTATCGTGCCTCTGTTCTGTGGAATGATCTCCCTGTGTCAATCAAACAGTCAGATTATACTGTATTTGTTGTCTTTCTGACGCCTGAATCTGTTTGAGGTGCGGCTGCATCCAGAGATGGGTGAGGTGTCTGATTCTGAAACCCTCCTGTCCTGTACACCGGCAACATTTCCTATATATTTATTTTGTGAATTGTTTTGTAATTTATATCTGTATCATGGCCCAAGCAGATGGTCGCCCCTTTGAGTCTGCTCTGCTTGAGGTTTCTTCCTCAGAGGGAGTTTTTTCTTACCACTGTCACCTGTGTTTTTGCAGTGGGGGTTCGTAAGATTAGACCTTACTTGTATTAAGCGCCTTAAGGCAACTTTGTTGTGATTTGGCGCTATATAAATGAAAAATAAATTGAAAAGACCCTTCTAATATTCTTGAGGGTAAAGAAGTGATCCACTGTTCCAACGGTTTAAGTCTTCTCTTGAGTACTCCTGCACATCAGCTTTCCCAGGGAGGCTGGGAAGTATGATACCTCTAACTGGAACTCGCTCTCCAGCCTCCTTTTTAAGGATGGGGACCATCACCCCAGTTTACCAACCCAGAGCTACTGACCCGATAGTCCAACGACATCCAGAGACTTCAGCATCTCAGCACGGATCTCATGCACTCCTGACAAATAGCCACTGAAGAGTTGTGTGTTTTTTTTTTTCTTTTTTGAGTACTGCACAGGTTCTCTCTCCCTCCCTCCTTGATGGTAGGCATTGAGGAAATCCTCAGTCGTCTTTCCACCGCCTGGCGATAGCCTCAGTCTAGTTGAGCATTGCTCCTCCCTTGTTGAACACAGCCTGGGCTAAGAACTGCCTCCCTTAAGTCGCCTGAAAGTTTGCCAGAACTGGTTTGAGGTTGACTGAAAGTCATTCTGGACGGCCTCTCCAAACTCCTCCCATGTCTGAGTTTTTTGCCTCAGCAACCACTGAGGCTGCAGTCCTTCTGGCCTGCTAGTACCTGTCTGCTGATTCCCGAGACCTCTGCAGAAAAGACCTCCTCCTGTCCACCTGTAGGTTCTTGGATTGCCACTACAGCAAGCACAGACAACCTGCTGGCCGCAGCTCAAAGCATCCACCTCAGCAACGGAGGCCTTGAACATGGACCAATCCGTGTCCATCGCCCTGACCTCCCTCAGGACCTGGGAGGAGCTTTTTGGAGGCGAGAGTTGAATGCCACCTGGACAGGCTCCTCTACCAGATGTCCCTACAAAGCCCTAAATATGAAAGACATGAATTTATGAATCAGTTATGAATTTTAGAAAATTAATTCAATGTAAAAGATTGGGATTTTTTTCCTGACTTTGGCCTTTTAATCTATGACCTTGAAAATTTTTATCAGTTTTTGCTAATCAGGATATGAATCTTGAGTAAAAATTTCATAATGATGTATGAAAAATTGTGGGCTGTTCACTAACAAACGGGACTAAAACATGGACCTCCTCCAACTTTGTTGGTGGTCGTCATTATCAACCTTTCACGTCCGGGGTTCTGGTTACTTGTGAGCATCGTAGTGCTTGAACGTGTTTATCAAATCAGTTTTATTTATATAGCGCCAAATCACAACAAACAGTTGCCCCAAGGCGCTTTATATTGTAAGGCAAAGCCATACAATAATTACGGAAAAACCCCAACGGTCAAAACGACCCCAGGAATTACAAGTAAGCCTGCAGTCTGAGAGCGAAGCGCTCTATTGGGGTGATATGGTACTACGAGGTCCCTAAGATAAGATGGGACCTGATTATTCAAAACCTTATAAGTAAGAAGAAGAATTTTAAATTCTATTCTAGAATTAACAGGAAGCCAATGAAGAGAGGCCAATATGGGTGAGATATGCTCTCTCCTTCTAGTCCCTGTCAGTACTCTAGCTGCAGCATTTTGAATTAGGGAACTTTTAGGACAACCTGATAATAATGAATTACAATAGTCCAGCCTAGAGGAAATAAATGCATGAATTAGTTTTTCAGCATCACTCTGAGACAAGACCTTTCTAATTTTAGAGATATTGCGTAAATGCAAAAAAGCAGTCCATATTTGTTTAATATGCGCTTTGAATGACATATCCTGATCAAAAATGACTCCAAGATTTCTCACAGTATTACTAGAGGTCAGGGTAATGCCATCCAGAGTAAGGATCTGGTTAGACACCGTGTTTCTAAGATTTGTGGGGCCAAGTACAATAACTTCAGTTTTATCTGAGTTTAAAAGCAGGAAATTAGAGGTCATCCATGTCCTTATGTCTGTAAGACAATCCTGCAGTTTAGGTAATTGGTGTGTGTCCTCTGGCTTCATGGATAGATAAAGCTGGGTATCATCTGCGTAACAATGAAAATTTAAGCAATGGCGTCTAATAATACTGCCTAAGGGAAGCATGTATAAAGTGAATAAAATTGGTCCTAGCACAGAACCTTGTGGAACTCCATAATTAACCTTAGTCTGTGAAGAAGATTCCCCATTTACATGAACAAATTGTAATCTATTAGATAAATATGATTCAAACCACCGCAGCGCAGAATAGAATAGAATAGAATTTAAAATTCTTCTTCTTACTTATAAGGTTTTGAATAATCAGGTCCCTTCTTATCTTAGGGACCTCGTAGTACCATATCACCCCAATAGAGCGCTTCACTCTCAGACTGCAGGCTTACTTGTAGTTCCTAGGGTTTGTAAGAGTAGAATGGGAGGCAGAGCCTTCAGCTTTCAGGCTCCTCTCCTGTGGAACCAGCTCCCAATTCAGATCAGGGAGACAGACACCCTCTCTACTTTTAAGATTAGGCTTAAAACTTTCCTTTTTGCTAAAGCTTATAGTTAGGGCTGGATCAGGTGATCCTGAACCATCCCTTAGTTATGCTGCTATAGACGTAGACTGCTGGGGGGTTCCCATGATGCACTGTTTCTTTCTCTTTTTGCTCTGTATGCACCACTCTGCATTTAATCATTAGTGATCGAGCTCTGCTCCCCTCCACAGCATGTCTTTTTCCTGGTTCTCTCCCTCAGCCCCAACCAGTCCCAGCAGAAGACTGCCCCTCCCTGAGCCTGGTTCTGCTGGAGGTTTCTTCCTGTTAAAAGGGAGTTTTTCCTTCCCACTGTAGCCAAGTGCTTGCTCACAGGGGGTCGTTTTGACCGTTGGGGTTTTACATAATTATTGTATGGCCTTGCCTTACAATATAAAGCGCCTTGGGGCAACTGTTTGTTGTGATTTGGCGCTATATAAAAAAAATTGATTGATTGATTGAATGAGGATATAAAACTATTGACGAGATACTCTATCTCACTTACAGAGTTTAGGTAGCTACTCTGCCCTGTGTTGGTATATGGCATTGGAGAACATAAAGAAGGAATCATATCCTTAAACCTAGGTACAGTGCTTTCTGAAAGACTTCTAGTGTAATGAAACTTATTCCCCACTGCTGGGTAGTCCATCAGAGTAAATGTAAATGTTATTAAGAAATGATCAGACAGAAGGGGGTTTTCAGGGAATACTGTTAAGTCTTCAATTTCCATACCATAAGTCAAAACAAGATCTAAGGTATGATTAAAGTGGTGGGTGGACTCATTTACATTTTGAGCAAAGCCAATTGAGTCTAATAATAGATTAAATGCAGTGTTGAGGCTGTCATTCTCAGCATCTGTGTGGATGTTAAAATCGCCCACTATAATTATCTTATCTGAGCTAAGCACTAAGTCAGACAAAAGGTCCGAAAATTCACAGAGAAACTCACAGTAACAACCAGGTGGACGATAGATAATAACAAATAAAACTGGTTTTTGGGACTTCCAATTTGGATGGACAAGACTAAGAGTCAAGCTTTCAAATGAATTAAAGCTCTGTCTGGGTTCCTGATTAATTAATAAGCTGGAGTGGAAGATTGCTGCTAATCCTCCGCCTCGGCCCGTGCTACGAGCATTCTGACAGTTAGTGTGACTCGGGGGTGTTGACTCATTTAAACTAACATATTCATCCTGCTGTAACCAGGTTTCTGTAAGGCAGAATAAATCAATATGTTGATCAATTATTATATCATTTACTAACAGGGACTTAGAAGAGAGAGACCTAATGTTTAATAGACCACATTTAACTGTTTTAGTCTGTGGTGCAGTTGAAGGTGCTAGATTATTTTTTCTTTTTGAATTTTTATGCTTAAATAGATTTTTGCTGGTTATTGGTGGTCTGGGAGCAGGCACCGTCTCTACGGGGATGGGGTAATGAGGGGATGGCAGGGGGAGAGAAGCTGCAGAGAGGTGTGTAAGACTACAACTCTGCTTCCTGGTCCCAACCCTGGATAGTCACGGTTTGGAGGATTTAAGAAAATTGGCCAGATTTCTAGAAATGAGAGCTGCTCCATCCAAAGTGGGATGGATGCCGTCTCTCCTAACAAGACCAGGTTTTCCCCAGAAGCTTTGCCAATTATCTATGAAGCCCACATCATTTTTTGGACACCACTCAGACAGCCAGCAATTCAGGGAGAACATGCGGCTAAACATGTCACTCCCGGTCCGATTGGGGAGGGGCCCAGAGAAAACTACAGAGTCCGACATTGTTTTTGCAAAGTTACACACCGATTCAGTGTTAATTTTAGTGACCTCCGATTGGCGTAACCGGGTGTCATTACTGCCGACGTGAATTACAATCTTACCAAATTTATGCTTAGCCTTAGCCAGCAGTTTCAAATTTCCTTCAATGTCGCCTGCTCTGGCCCCCGGAAGACAATTGACTATGGTTGCTGGTGTCGCTAACTTCACATTTCTCAAAACAGAGTCGCCAATAACCAGAGTTTGTTCCTCGGCGGGTGTGTCGCCGAGTGGGGAAAAACGGTTAGAGATGTGAACGGGTTGGTGGTGTACACGGGGCTTCTGTTTAGGACTACACTTCCTCCTCACAGTCACCCAGTCGGCCTGCTTTCCCGCCTGCTCGGGATCCGCTGGAGGGGAACTAACGGCGGCTAAGCTACCTTGGTCCGCACCGACTACAGGGGCCTGGCTAGCTGTAGGATTTTCCACGGTGCGGAGCCGAGTCTCCAATTCGCCCAGCCTGGCCTCCAAAGCTACGAATAAGCTACACTTATTACAAGTACCATTACTGCTAAAGGAGGCCGAGGAATAACTAAACATTTCACACCCAGAGCAGAAAAGTATGGGAGAGACAGGAGAAGCCGCCATGCTAAACCGGCTAAGCGGTTTCCTAAAAACACACAAAGTGAATAATGTGTAAATAATTTAGAGGTGATTCAGCAGAGGGAGTGCTTTAGTTAAGGCACGTGAAGATTACACTGTGAAACAAATCGTTATCTAGTTAACTAGATCAATCTAACTGCGCAGATTAAACAGCTAACAGATACAGAAAAACACCGCTGTGCTCCGGAACAGGAAGTGATACAATACCGCAGTGAGAGCCAACCACCAGTAGAGGCAGTCAAACAAGCCCAGCAAACAGTCAAACAAAAGCCAAAGTCACAAGATGGACAGTCCATGTCCATCACAGACGTCCACCAACAAACCACTCAGATTCAGATCGGGCGGCCCGTTCTTCTTCTTGTTCTTCCTCTCCGTGACACGGTCCCATTGAAGCAAATAAAACGTGTCGCCTGTGAAATGGTCCAAACCAATTTGATTCCAGCTTTTGTGTTCAGTGATTGTTCTTCACGTTTTTTGTTTTTTTTTTCCCCATTCAGGCGCCACCCCATGAGCACTGATTTACTTGATTATAGTTTCCGTCTTGTCCAGATATGTTTTGTGTTATTGATTGTAGTCATTTCTGTCATTCTTCTTCATTAATGTACATGAAAAAAAATAATGAAAAATCAAGCTCCCGTAAAGACTCCCTTTCTGAAACGCACTTTGTTTACACCGGAACCACTTTGGAGCTCAGCAAGTGCTGGGATACAGGCTTCCTGGAACCACTCCAGCCACAAGGGATTGTGGGAAAACCTGAAAAATGTCATCTTCCAGTAAAGAAGTGCATAAGTCTTAATTTTCTTTTTTTTTTTCTTTTTTTTAAACAATCCCTCGGTTTTACGAAAACATCTCAGTTGTGACGTCACTAATGAAGACGGAACGTAACCATCTCTCCTAATCCAGACACCGTTTGAATCTTTGTTGATGAAACTGTTCTTTAGTCACAGATTTCACATTCAATGACCTTTTTTTTTTTTTTTTTTTTTTTTTTTCTTTTTCTCAAGAAGAGCCAAAGCACAGATTCTTTATAGTTTTTGGTATTTTATGTTCTTATTGGTAATTTTTTTTTAATGAGGAAGTGTTTGAATATAACATTGAAAAAATTATTTGTAGAAGACATGTTTGTTTATTGTGAATTAGCCAAAGGATTAATCGCCAAATGTTGGATTAATTATTTCAAAGTGATTCATTGAGTTAGTTGTCGCTGCTAAAGAAATGTCTTATACGGTCTGTAGTCACTTAGGAGATTGTGCTTCCATCAGGGCTTTGGTAGATGATCACTGCTGTCTAACGTTTGCTGTGTGTCTTCCAGGAATAAACCGTGTCGATATTTTGATGAGGGTCGTGGAACATGTCCTTTTGGCTCAAACTGCTTCTACAAACACGCTTTTCCCGACGGGAGGCTGGAGGAAGCTCAACCCCAGCGAAGGCAGACCGGATCCAACGGCAGGAACCGGGTAACCGTTAGTGCTCACCGACAACCCTTCAGCAGATAGTCCTGGGTTACATTCAGAGCAGGAACAAGATCAAGATCTTCTTGTACAATCAAGACTGTCCAGGTTTAGCCACAGTACACACGTTATTGGCTGAAAATGTAGAAAAACATGGCAGGTATTGGCAACGACACACTGAACACGGTCAGGAATGATGCGTCTTTGTTTACGGTTGATAAAAGTAGGAGAGGATGGAGACTTCAGGTGGAGCTGATCACAGGCAGACGATAGTTGGATCAAAGCAGAAGCTGGTGGACTTCACCTTCTGAGTAAATACTTGTATTAACTAGCTTACATCCAAACCTCAGCGATGCTCACTAGAGCAGCTAGCATAGGTGGCGTAGTTCAGTGCCAGCTGGACATATTCGTTAGTGTGGCTGGTACCAGCGGCTCAAAGTGATGTGCAGAGCTTTTGTACTGTTGACTATTGTTTTGCATGTGCTGGCAAACTGTAATCAGGGTTTTTTTTCTGTACTAGTACTGGCCAGGCAGGACACCCGCTGGACACCAGCCGCTCCTCTGGAACGTTAAGACGTTTACCATCACTTTGAGAGACACACACACACACCCCTGTGATGTGAACAGTTGCTAGGCAACCAGTGCTTTAATCTTTATGATCAATGTTTTTATCAATTTAACATTAAATGTATCAAGGGCATCAGACGCACACTCCACTCATTACAACACAGCAGGAAGGTGTGAAGCTTCCAAAACTCCAAAGTTGAATAGTTTGTGGGTTACGACGTGTTGTCTTCATGAGCGTTGATGGACTGTGTGATGCACGCGCGGGGTGCTGTCTGGTAACGTTTCCTTCCGCCCTGCAGAACTCGCGGCGGACGCCTCTGTGGGACATCTTCGAGCGGGAAAGCACAGACTCCTTTGACAACGAGGACGAGGAGATGGTGACGTTTGAGCTGAGCGAGATGCTCCTCATGCTGCTCGCCGCAGGAACCGACGACGAGGTGACGGATTCAGAGGACGAGTGGGACTTGTTTCATGAGGAACTGGATGATTTTTATGAGATTTACCTATAGCAGCCTGACCCGCTAACCCCGCCCCTCCCCCTCTATACTCGACACTAGAATGGACTGTCTTGTGAGTGATGGACAGTAGCTTTCCCCGCCCCCTGTATTGTGGCAGTGCCTTTAAGCAGGCCATACTTAAATGAACTTATTAAGAATGGAAAAAAATCCAACAAATCAGTGCGCTTGTGCTAAACATTTTCTACACCTCCGTCCTCGTGAGCGTAACCTCGTGTTGAAAGGAAACGAAGAACTGAGATTTAACAGAACTATAACTTTGCTGAAACCTTGCTAATGATAAATATCGTGGGTGTGGGCGTGACTCGTTTCTCATCTACCCAGCTGTTTGTACATATTTCTGGCGCTGAGGTTGTGCTCCGACGCGCTCGGCTCCGACACCAATACGGACACGTCAGATTTTACACACGGTTTTTGAAGGCCGGAACTTCTTATTTTTCTTTATTAAAGCTGCTGATAGCCATTATATTGTTCCCGTGTTTAATAAATTTACCAAAATCACTTCCTGTTTCCTGTTCCTTCCTGTTTCTGACATCATGTTCCTGTCTGGCACAGACTGAGAAGCCTGTCGCGGGTGCCGGTCTCCTTTTTCAGGCTAATGGCAGAATTATCTATCACCATGGGAATCAATGACAGGATCAACCATCAGACACGGTGTAGGATAAAGGTCAAGTAACCCAGCTGGACCAGCACCGCGCCACAGTCCCAGGTTATGATTATGGGCCGGTGGGTCAGGTGGTGGCGTCGATGGCTGGAGTCGTGCCTGAATAGTCAGACCACTCACTCTACATCCTTCCTGAATCTCGTCGTCCAGGTAGTTCCTCAGAACCAGGATGTTCCTGAAGCCTGGTTTGTCCTGATTGTGGTCTTTTCTGTCATTCTGGGCGTCAGCCTGTTTGCTCGCTCACAGGCACGTGGCGGGTCACGGCCCATTGAACTCATTTCAAGGGTGAACTCGCCAACTACAATCGGAATTGTAACAATAATTGGGAGACAGTTTGCAACACGTGTCCCTGACTGTCAGGAACCCGGCGTTCTTCAGTGGGTTCTTCTGCTGCACACGCCCCTCACAACGTGTCATCATGGCTGTCCACACGGTCATGGACTTATTTCAGCATTGTGTTCACGGTGGTGTAGGAATCAAAGTGACGTACGGCCCGTTTGTGGTGATTTGTACGAGACAAACATCTGGGTGCATCATGGGAAAAGCTGTCTGGCGTCTTATAACCTGTTTTGGTCTGCTTCTTGTGTCTTTGTCCCACAGTAGTCCACCTGAATGAGCGTAGTGTGTGAAGAGTGGTACACTGCCCCCTAGGGGCACACACATGCATATGCTATAACACCGTAATAAGATGCTGCACTTTAGTGCAACAGCTGTGTTGGAACACTGAGACCAGCAAATATGAGAAGAGAAGGACAGCTGTCATTTTCTCAAGATCTGTGAAGAAAAACAGCCTTAATTATAATAATAATGATGATTCCATCCATCGTCATGCTGCCCCCCGGTGGTGAGGGGTAGATGACACCTCCTGGAGTGTGTGGCACATTACACTGTTCACACTTGGTGTATCACTTAATAGTGACATCTGCTGGATTTCAAAAGTCACTGTGGGCAACCTGGATTGTAGTAAGACTGAACTGTTCATTCATTCATTCTGACACGTGGACATTAGATGACTGAAGGATGGTCCTGTTCACAGGACGCAGGGGGAGGAGGCGGGTTTGCACATTTTGGATGATGACAAAAAAATTAATGAATAAAAAGAAATTCAAAAGGCCATCGGCCTCGTCTGCCATGAGGACCTGATTTTGGCAACATCACTTCCGGTTTGTTTCTGTGCCTCATCCACCTTAAGAAGAACCTTAGAACCTAGAACTGAAGGTCACGTGATGTGATCTAAAATAGCGTGGGTGAAGAATTGATTTGGCAGCAGTTAAAAAAATAATAATTTTTCGCGACGTCACTTCCGGTTTGTTTCAGTAATCACCTTGTCCACGATGAAGACCGTGTTGTGGCTACGTCATTTCCAGTTTGCTTCCGCATTTGATCAATCTCCAGAGATCCAGATGTGCCACTGAGTCACCAGACTGAAAACACCTCTCAGATTCCAAAGCAAGTAGTGTGCAGAGTCTGAAGAATTTAAATTTAAGCAAAAACAAAATAATTCAGTTTGTTTCAGTTTGACCCCTGTACAAACTGAAACTAACCTTTGTATTTCACACATTTTAATTTGTTTATTCCATTTCAAATACTTTTTTCTAAATTATCTTCCTTAACTCAAACTGAAAGCAAATCTCTACAACTTGATATAAATGAATTAAAAATCTAAAATCCAGCTTCCTGATGAAGTGGTGTAGAGGAGGATTTTCTTCAAAAGAAGACCTGAAAGTTCAGCTACAATTTGACAGAAAGTACATTTGAGATGAAAAACTAGATTTGATGTTTTGGTGAAAGAAACTTTTGTATTTCTTCATAAATTGATGTAAATAAAGTCCAAGACATATTCAGTGACTTGGAAATGTTCATGTTTCCATCCCCTGACTTGTCTGAAGAAAACTGGCAATAAAACATTATTATTTACAGGTTATATACAAGTTATAGCTTCTATTATACATTCCAAAATCTAAGGTGGAACTCTACTAGTGTTTACTAAAGTACACATAAATAGCTTTAAAAAAAAAAAAGAGTAGAACCACTTAGGTTCTTGGTCATGAGAACCAGGGATGGTAGGTTGAAAAGCTTTTTTATCCCATGGGAACTCTCCCTACCCACCTAAGCAGCTCAAGAATATGGACAGCAGGTATATAAATCAAATCAGTTTTATTTATATAGCGCCAAATCACAACAAACAGTTGCCCCAAGGCGCTTTATATTGTAAGGCAAGGCCATACAATAATTATGTAAAACCCCAACAGTCAAAACAACCCCCTATGAGCAAGCACTTGGCGGCAGTGGGAAGGAAAAACTCCCTTTTAACAGGAAGAAACCTCCAGCAGAACCAGGCTCAGGGAGGGGCAGTCTTCTGCTGGGACTGGTTGGGGCTGAGGGAGAGAACCAGGAAAAAGACATGCTGTGGAGGGGAGCAGAGATCGATCACTAATGATTAAATGCAGAGTGGTGCATACAGAGCAAAAAGAGAAAGAAACAGTGCATCATGGGAACCCCCCAGCAGTCTAAGTCTATAGCAGCATAACTAAGGGATGGTTCAGGGTCACCTGATCCAGCCCTAACTATAAGCTTTAGCAAAAAGGAAAGTTTTAAGCCTAATCTTAAAAGTAGAGAGGGTGTCTGTCTCCCTGATCTGAATTGGGAGCTGGTTCCACAGGAGAGGAGCCTGAAAGCTGAAGGCTCTGCCTCCCATTCTACTCTTACAAACCCTAGGAACTACAAGTAAGCCTGCAGTCTGAGAGCGAAGCGCTCTATTGGGGTGATATGGTACTATGAGGTCCCTAAGATAAGATGGGACCTGATTATTCAAAACCTTATAAGTAAGAAGAAGAATTTTAAATTCTATTCTAGAATTAACAGGAAGCCAATGAAGAGAGGCCAATATGGGTGAGATATGCTCTCTCCTTCTAGTCCCCGTCAGTACTCTAGCTGCAGCATTTTGAATTAACTGAAGGCTTTTCAGGGAACTTTTAGGACAACCTGATAATAATGAATTACAATAGTCCAGCCTAGAGGAAATAAATGCATGAATTAGTTTTTCAGCATCACTCTGAGACAAGACCTTTCTAATTTTAGAGATATTGCGCAAATGCAAAAAAGCAGTCCTACATATTTGTTTAATATGCGCTTTGAATGACATATCCTGATCAAAAATGACTCCAAGATTTCTCACAGTATTACTAGAGGTCAGGGTAATGCCATCCAGAGTAAGGATCTGGTTAGACACAATGTTTCTAAGATTTGTGGGGCCAAGTACAATAACAACAATAACCAAGTACAGTTACTTTGAAAAAGTAATCCAATTACTGATTACTGATTACTCCTTGAAAAAGTAACTTAGTTACTTTACTGATTACTCAATTGGAAAAGTAACTAAGTTAGATTACTAGTTACTTTTTTAGTTACTTTCCCCAGCTGCCAACAACAACCCTCTGCCACCTCAACATGACAATGATACCTGTTTTGCCAAAACTCACTTTATAGTCACCCTTTCTTGACTTCAATGAAAATAAATATTTGTTTTATAAAAAGTAAAATAAAGACCTCTTTCTTGACCTCATATTTAACTATTGACAGCACAGCAACAGTAAAACTTGCAGTTTCTAACCTACATTGTTTATAAATGTAACCATAAAATTCATTCTAACATTTAAATTCTCTCTAAACATTTTACTTGTCGAAATTATTATTATTTTAAGTAGTATTAGTAGTTGTAGTAAAAAACACGGCTTCAAAACTGGACCTTTAATCTAGGGGTGTTGGTGGGGGAGGGGGGCACATCCCTGCCCCACGCCCCCATTCCATCTGGATTCACCCCTGCTTTGGCGTTTGAGCACAAAGAATGGATAACATTTATTTATGCAGAAAACAGGACCAGATTTACAGGTAAGAAAGTTTTATTGTGTTTTCACATCACGTGGTCCTCAGAAAGAGAGTTTAGGTGCATTTGAGTGGAAAATAGTCTCAGTTGTTGACACGTCGCAGAGGATCAGCTGTTTTTAGCGAGCAGATACGGAGCGGCTCAGCTCAGAATTCTAAATAAAGGAGAAAAAAAAGCACGAGTCATAGCTGCTGCAAAAAAACGCGGATGAAAAGCTCACAGCTCGCTTAAAGTGGGCAGTTCAGTCGAACCCCAACCTGCTCACAGACCAAGTTTAATGCTGCTGTCGACCCACAATGAAAAATAATAGTAACGCACAGTGACTTGGAGAAGTAACTTTAATCTGATTACTGATTTGGAAAGATTAACGCGTTAGATTACTCGTTACTAAAAAAAAGTGGTCAGAGTAGAGTAACACGTTACTAAGTAACTAAGTTACTAAGTAACACATTACCGGCATCACTGAATATAAGTGACATTTACATGCCAATTTATATGACAATATTGAGATACGTTAATTTGTCCATATTGTACAGCCCGGTGTCAACTAACTGAAAACTTTGAATATTAATTTACATCTACATTAAAAAAAATGCTTAAAGTGGCAGCGGGTTAAGAGGGCTGTAATTAGGGGAGTCAGCTGAAAAGCAAAAAAGAAAAATGCTTAAAGGTGGAGAGTATGGGGGGCAGAGCCCCTCCAGAAGCTGAAAGGTTTTAGTCATGCTCCCAAGAACCATTTTACTGAAAAAAAAAAAAAAAAAGTCTTAGATGGCCAAGAGCTTTTCCACAGGTATGTGAGAGGCAAATAAAGAAAACTGCTTAAAAAGGAGGGGGGGTCTGCTCCCCAGAAGCTGAAAGGTTTTTGCCATGCTAATGCTCCCCTGAAGCATTTACTCAAAATAAAGTCTGAAGGACCTAAATGACATGATGAGATGATGACGAGCTTCACTCCTTCATGTCTACAACATGTGCGTATTACCTCTTGGTGCTGTGACATGTTTTGATTTTATGTGCTGTTTTAACTTTGTTTTATGTGTTTTATTTTTGTAAATCTTTGATTTTGCTGTAAAGCTCTTTATGAATAAATTAGGGTTGCAGCTATTGAATATTTTTGAAATAGAGTATTCTAGCAATTTAATTGATTAATTGAGTCATTGGCTAAAAAGTATGATTGCGTTTTTAAACAACTGTTTTTTTGTTGGTTTTTTTTTTTAGGATGTTACAGCGCCACATACAGGCCTGGCATATGTACTACAAGGTTAAATGGAGCTTCGAAGCACAGAATTTGCCTCAAACATTTTTTGTAATCAAATTATTTGAGTTACTTGACTAATTGTTGCAGCCCTAAAATAAATGTTGATTTATTGATGGATTGAAATTGACCACTTAGTGCGCCACTCAGATTTCTGTTATCTGCAACATAAAAAGCGCATCAGCGATATTCTTTAAATCAGAGGCAGAATATTCACATAAGTGTGAAAATAACATACAGTTGTTGTTTTGGCTGCTCCTGTTTTGCTCTGGTCACCACAGCGGCTACAGCCAGATCCGGATTGGTATTTGGCACAAGTTTTACACCGGATGCCCTTCCTGACACAACTCCAGTTTTACGTTTTGAGCTGAGAACAAAGACAGCCTTTCATTCCTAACTGGAAATTCTTGGGGCCACCTGGCTATCTCCTGAACACTCCCTAGCCTCTTCACAACAAAACTGTAATTGATAGCTCTTCAAAGCTTTCTCTGAAATGTTTATCAGTTAAATTTCGGTCACTGTGAATTACATGACATTATAATTGCTTCACATCAAAATCTGAACTTCCCCAGGCCCGGAGAATCCACCTTTTATGGCCTCACACCAAAGCCATAACCTCTCCAGACAGTGCAAGAGGATCTCTACCATGATACGCTGCTTCATATAAACATATTTTTATTATTACAAAAACAAAGTAACACATACACTCAACAAAAATATAAACGCAACACTTTTGGTTTTGCTCCCATTTTGTATGCGATGTACTCAAAGATCTAAAACTTTTTCCACATATACAATATCACCATTTCTCTCAAATATTGTTCACAAACCAGTCTAAATCTGTGATAGTGAGCACTTCTCCTTTGCTGAGATAATCCATCCCACCTCACAGGTGTGCCATATCAAGATGCTGATTAGACACCATGATTAGTGCACGTGTGCCTTAGACTGTCCACAATAAAAGGCCACTCTGAAAGATGCAGTTTTATCACACAGCACAATGCCACAGATGTCACAAGATTTGAGGGAGCGTGCAATTGGCATGCTGACAGCAGGAATGTCAACCAGAGCTGTTGCTCGTGTATTGAATGTTCATTTCTCTACCATAAGCCGTCTCCAAAGGCGTTTCAGAGAATTTGGCACTACATCCAACCAGCCTCACAACCGCAGACCACGTGTAACCACACCAGCCCAGGACCTCCACATCCAGCATGTTCACCTCCAAGATCGTCTGAGACCAGCCACTCGGACAGTTGCTGGAACAATCGGTTTGCATAACCAAAGAATTTCTGCACAAACTGTCAGAAACCGTCTCAGGGAAGCTCATCTGCATGCTCGTCGTCCTCATCGGGGTCTCGACCTGACTCCAGTTCGTCGTCGTAACCGATTTGAGTGGGCAAATGCTCACATTCGCTGCCGTTTGGCACGTTGGTGAGGTGTTCTCTTCACGGATGATGCGAAGGAGATGTGTTGCACTGCATGAGGCAAATGGTGGTCACACCAGATACTGACTGGTATCCCCCCCCAATAAAACAAAACTGCACCTTTCAGAGTGGCCTTTTATTGTGGGCAGTCTAAGGCACACCTGTGCACTAATCATGGTGTCTAATCAGCATCTTGATATGGCACACCTGTGAGGTGGGATGGATTATCTCAGCAAAGGAGAAGTGCTCACTATCACAGATTTCGACTGGTTTGTGAACAATATTTGAGGGAAATGGTGATATTGTGTATGTGGAAAAAGTTTTAGCTCTTTGAGTTCATCTCATACAAAATGGGAGCAAAACCAAAAGTGTTGCGTTTATATTTTTGTTGAGTATATATTGTATCAGTTAATAACATTTGTTGTACTTGTTTTCACAATTTTTAACATTCAAAATGCATGTATTTTTATTTTTAAAAGAAGTGCAATTAAGAGTTAAGTGCAGAACTCTAACACAAAGTGCAACAACTAACATTTCTGTTTGCAATGGCTTAATCTGAACAATTTTTAAACAGCCCTCCTACTCCACATGTTTCAAGTAAGGTCCTGAAAAGACCCTGCCTCACCTACACCTGGCTCAGCAACATTTGTCCTAATGAGATACTTGTGGCCTCCCCTGCTGCTGCACAATTTTCTGAATGTCAGTGTCAATTTCTGTGCTTCCAACTTGCATGAGCTGGAACAGAGTTTCAGCTGTCATCCTGTTTCTCTCTTTTGATTTAATGTGCTTCATTGTTGAAAAGCTGCTCTCACAGATATAGGTGCTCCCAAACATGCTGGCCATGGAAAGTGAAAAATCTGTAAGCAATGGGAAATGGGACTCGGGTAACAGTCTCCAGAATAAAATCCCCTTCTCATTTTTCTGTGACTGAAAGAAAGGGTCCGACTGTAGTTCGCACAGTTCCAGCTGCAACTCCATGGGTTGCTCACTGACCTCGACAGACAGGGGGTCCGTGAATAGCAAAAGTCGTGGCTGCATGGCGTGGAAGTCTTGGAAACGCTCATTGAACTGCTGCAGCAGAGTTTCTATGTCGGCTCTGTACTTTGGGAATATTTTCTCACATTCAGAGACGTCTCTGCACATCTCTTTGCAGGATGGAAACTGTGACAGATTTGGAGACGCGGATGAGAAACGGTCTCTGGACAATTCTAGTTTGTGCTGAAAGGCGCTCGTGTGCGTACAGGTCCAACACAGTTTGGCATCTGCCCTGCAGCTGTATGTTAAGATGATTTAAATGTGAGGTGATATCACAGAGAAAGGCCATGTCGCACAGAAAAGCTGTATCCCGGAGTTTGCGGCAATATGCACTCGTATTGCAGCGAAGACACTCCTCCAAAAACACAGGGAGTTCAGTGCGCAGGGCAGAAAACCTTTCCAAACACTTTCCGCAGCTCATCCATCTGATGTCAGTGTGCATCTGTAAATCGCCATAGGCAGCATTCACCTCTTCCAAAAAAGCAACACATTTTCTGTGATTGAGAGCCCCGTTACCCCCTCAAATAAGATTGGTCACTAAATCCATGACATGGCTGAAGTTAATTGTCTTTGCGCAGAGGGCCTCCTGTAAATTAAAAATAAATATTAAGTCTATGAAAATAGTCTTAATTATAAATTAATTAAATAGAATTGAATCAATAGTTACCTACCTGATACAGTACAGTACGGGGCAGTCAGCTCCGCTCTGATGGAGGAGCCCCGCAAATCTGGTGCGTCTTCCCTGTATGGATGGTGCGCCGTCAGTCACAATGGCTGAAAGCTTGCTGAAGCCCCCATGCTCATTTACTCCAGTTTTTGCTGCGTTGAATATATCTGTGCCCTTTGTGGTATCATGCAAAGACACCAGTTTCAGTAATTCCTCATGCACTTCAAATGAACTGTCAGTGGTTCTTGTGAAAACAAGGAGCTGGCTCACATCTGTCACATCTGTACTCTCATCCAGTGCCACGGAGAAATATTTGCAGTCCTTAATGATGTCATTTAGCTTTTCCTCAACATGTCTTTAAATATCGAAAAATCTTCGTGTCACTGTGCAACGAGACAGAGACACAGTTTCAAAGTTTTTAGCCATGTTGTCATCTCCGAAAGATTTAGCCATCTCTCTTGCACAGCGCTTCACCATCTCACCGTCGGACAGGGGTTTCTTTGCTTTAGCGAGCTCAAGGGTAACAAGACGCCTTGAGAGCTGACTCCTGTACAGTGGTGGTTCTGGTGAAAAGGCTCTGCTGTCTGTGAATTTTCCCTTTGAGGTCAGCGACGATAGCGGCTCTAGCAGCTCCGGTGTATTTTTCGTATTTGTCTTTGTGCATGGTGTTGTAGTGGCGACTTAAATTGAAATCTTTCATGGCTGATTTAGTTTCAAGACACACTAAACACATTGGTTTGCCTTTGAACTCTGTGAAGAGGTAATCTGTTTCCCATCATGACACTCAAAGACGCTTTACAGATAAAAAAAAAACATGTAGACAGTACAAACACACAATATAAGGATAGGCAAGACAGAGGTAGGAAGAAACAACAGTACAATAAAAGACAAAGGGCAACAACAACAACAGATCTGGAGGGAGGAGATGATGGTGGTTGATGGAACTGGAGAAGCAAGCCTTAGGTATTATACGTAGTCTGGAAAAGGTGAGTCTTGAGATAGTGTTTGAAGGATGGCAGTGAGTCAGACTCTCGGATGGCCAGGGAAGGGAGTTCTAGAGGGTGAGGTTGGCGATGAAGAAGGCTCTGTCACCCAGGGTGCGGTACTTGGTCTTGATGGTGGGGGTAAGGAGGTTGGCATCCGAGGAGCGTAAACAGCGAGGAGGAGAGTGGTGGTGTAAGAGATCGGTGAGATATGGGGGAGCAAGGTTATTTAGGGCTTTGTAAGTGATGAGGAGAAGTATATACGCTGTTTTATGGGAAGCCAGTGGAGTTGACGGAGGATGGGGGTGATGTGTTCTCTGGAGGGGGAGCGGGTAAGCAGCCGGGCAGCAGAATTTTGGACATACTGCAGTTTTTGATGAACATTTGAGGGGAGGCCATACAGGATGCTATTGCAGTAGTCGAGTCTGGAGGTGATAAAAGCATGAATTAGTGTTTCAGCAGCTGGGTGCGAAAGGGTGGGTCGCTATGTTGCGGAGGTGGAAAAAAGATGTTTTGGTGATGTGGTTTATGTGTGACTTGAATGAGAGTGCAAAGTCCATGTAGATTCCAAGGTTTCTGACCAAAGGGGAGGGGGAAACAGTAACCATCGATGGAGAGTGAGAAATTCTGGGAGGTGTGGAGGATGGATTTTGGGTTGAAGATGATGATTTCCGTTTTATTGCTGTTGAGTTTGAGGAAGTTTTGGCTCATCCAGGTTTTAATGTCAGTGATGCAGTTGGTGAGGGTGGAAAGCATTGCAGGAGTGATGGTTTTGGTGTTTATGTAAAGTTGAGTGTCATCGGCGTAACAGTGAAAGTTGAGTCCATGGCGGCGGATGAGGTGGCCAAGTGGGAGCATGTAGAGGATGAAGAGAACGGGGCCAAGAACTGAACCTTGTGGAACTCCATGTAGGACAGGGGCAGTAGAGGATTTTTGGTGGTTTATGGAGATATAATGGGATCGGTCAGAGAGGTATGAGTTGAACCAGGAGAGGGCGGTGTCGGTGATGCCAGTGGATTTCAGACGGTTTAAGAGAATGGAGTGGTTGACTGTATCAAAGGCAGCGCTGAGGTTGAGGAGGAGGAGGATGGTGAGGGTTCCAGAGTCAGAAGATGGTAAGAGGTCATTTGTTACTTTGAGGAGAGCTGTTTCGGTGCTGTGATGGGTTCTGAAGCCAGATTGGAAAGTTTCATATAGGTCGTTAGTGAGGAGATGTTTATTTAATTGTGTTGCAACAGCTCTTTCCAGTAATTTTGAGAGGAAAGTGAGGTTGGAGATGGGTCTGAAATTATTGGGGTCATCAGGGTCAAGACCAGGTTTTTTTTTTTGTTTTTTTTTTTTAGGAGAAGAGTGATGGCAGTGAGCTTAAGTGGTGTGGGAACCATGCCAGAGGTAAGGGAAAAATTGATGTCAGTGATGAATGGAACGAGGGGGGTGAGGCAAGCTTTGACGAAATCAGATGGCATGGGATCAAGGGGGAGGTAGATGGTTGAGAGTATTTTGGAAAGGTCTGCTGTAGTTATGGGTGAGAAATGTGAGAGCCGATGAACAGAGAGGGAGGTAAGTGTGGGTTCTGGGACTGGGGTGGTGGCATTGAAGGATGCAAGCTGATTGTGGATGGTGTCTATCTTTGAAGTAAAAAATGACGAGGAGGTCACATTTTTCCGGGGTGAAAGTGGATGAAATATTGTCATGAGGTTTGAGTAGTTTGTTTATCGTGGAGAACAGGGAGTGTGGATTGGATGATCCTGAGTGAATGATGCCGGAGTAATAAGCAGAATGGGCTTTGTTGAGTGTTAATTTGTAGTGCAGCATATGGTCTTTGTAGGCTTGGGCATGGACTGTGAGGCCATTTTTTTTGCAGAGTCGTTCTAGTTGTCTGAGTTGTTTTTTGAGATTGTGGAGTTCCGGGGTGAACTAGGGAGCAGAGTGAGTGAAGGTGACTGTTTTGGTCTTCAGAGGTGCCAGTTTATTGAGGGAGGTAGAAAGAGTGTTGTTATAGATATTGACCAGGTCCATGGGGGTTGGATGTGGAGGAGGTGTGAGACTGGAAAGAGTGTTGGCTATACAGGTGGAGAGATTGACAGGGCAGACAGATTTAAGGTTGTGAAAGGTAATTTGCGGCTTAGTTTTGGTTTGGGGGCAGGAATGTTGATGTCGAATGTGATGGCCAGGTGATCAGATATGGAGAGGTCCAAGCTGGAGATGTTATGGATGTGTAGGCCAGTGGAACAGACCAGGTCGAGGATATGTCCATGGTTATGGGTTGGGAAGTTGATGTGTTGGGTGAAATTAGAGCAGTTGAGTAGGTCCAGAAGGTCTGTTGCATTTTTGCAATCCAGAGAGTCGATATGGAGGTTGAAGTCACCGAGGAGTAGGACAGTTGATGAAATTGAGAAAAGTGAGGTGATAAAGTCAGAAAGATCTGATAGAAAAGATGGGTTGGGTTTGGGGGGGGGTGGCGGTAGATGATTGCAGTGATAAGTGGTTTAGGTCCGGGAAGTTTAAAGGCCAGATGTTCAAAAGATGGGGTAGCAGGGATGGCGAGTGCGCGAGGTTGGAGATCTTGATGGAAAATAGCAGCAATGCCTCCCCCCCCCCCCCCCGCCCTCAGTGCGTGGTTTGTCAAAGTAGGAATATCCGGTAGGGGTGGTTTGTTGAGTGAAAAATAGTCCTGGGGTTTCTGCCATGTTTTATTAAGGCACAGAAAATCAAGTTGTTTCAGTGATGAAATCGTTTAATATGAGGCTTTTATTGTTGAGTGATCTTGTGTTGAAGAGGGCGATTCTTAGTGGCTTTTGTTGTGAAGTAGGTGGGGCGGAAGTAGGGATTTGACGGAGGTTGAAAAAGTTCACACAGGGTGTGTTCAGATGACGTGTATTGTGATGATGCGGTGAGGAACCGTAGAGTCTGGTGTGTGAGCTGTGCTGAGTCCATAGTGCTGGAATTGAATTTTCTGCAGTGGAGAAGTATGTAAACTTACGGCGACAGCCTTGGTGATTGTAACGGGGTCGGTGAAAAAGTCCAAATTTACGAAGTGTGGCAAGGAGCTGGATGGGGGGAGGCAGATTAGGAACAAACTGTCGGAGTTGCGTCCGTGTGTAGCGAAGTCAATCAATCAATCAATCAACTTTTTTCTTATATAGCGCCAAATCACAACAAACAGTTGCCCCAAGGCGCTTTATATTGTAAGGCAAGGCCATACAATAATTATGAAAAACCCCAACGGTCAAAACGACCCCCTATGAGCAAGCACTTGGCCACAGTGGGAAGGAAAAACTCCCTTTTAACAGGAAGAAACCTCCAGCAGAACCAGGCTCAGGGAGGGGCAGTCTTCTGCTGAGACTGGTTGGGGCTGAGGGAAAAAACCAGGAAAAAGACATGCCGTGAAGGGGGGCAGAGATCGATCACTAATGATTAAATGCAGAGTGATGCATACGGAGCAAAAAGAGAAAGAAACAGTGCATCATGGGAACCCCCCCACAATCTACGTCTAAAGCAGCATAACCAAGGGATGGTCCAGGGTCACCCGATCCAGCCCTAACTATAAGCCTTAGCGAAAAGGAAAGTTTTAAGCCTAATCTTAAAAGTAGAGAGGGTATCTGTCTCCCTGATCTGAATTGGGAGCTGGTTCCACAGGAGAGGAGCCTGAAAGCTGAAGGCTCTGCCTCCCATTCTACTCTTACAAACCCTAGGAACTACAAGTAAGCCCGCAGTCTGAGAGCGAAGCGGTCTAATGGGGTAATATGGTACTACGAGGTCCCTAAGATAAGATGGGACCTGATTATTCAAAACCTTATAAGTAAGAAGAAGAATTTTTAATTCTATTCTAGAATTAACAGGAAGCCAATGAAGAGAGGCCAACACGGGTGAGATATGCTCTCTCCTGCTAGTCCCCGTCAGTACTCTAGCTGCAGCATTCTGAACCAACTGAAGGCTTTTTAGGGAACTTTTAGGACAACCTGATAATAATGAATTACAATAGTCCAGCCTAGAGGAAATAAATGCATGAATTAGTTTTTCAGCATCACTCTGAGACAAGACCTTTCTGATTTTAGAGATATTGCGTAAATGCAAAAAAGCAGTCCTACATATTTGTTTAATATGCGCTTTGAATGACATATCCTGATCAAAAATGACTCCAAGATTTCTCACAGTATTACTAGAGGTCAGGGTAATGCCATCCAGAGTAAGGATCTGGTTAGACACCATGTTTCTAAGATTTGTGGGGCCAAGTACAATAACTTCAGTTTTATCTGAGTTTAAAAGCAGGAAATTAGAGGTCATCCATGTCCTTATGTCTGTAAGACAATCCTGCAGTTTAGCTAATTGGTGTGTGTCCTCTGGCTTCATGGATAGATAAAGCTGGGTATCATCTGCGTAACAATGAAAATTTAAGCAATACCGTCTAATAATACTGCCTAAGGGAAGCATGTATAAAGTGAATAAAATTGGTCCTAGCACAGAACCTTGTGGAACTCCATAATTAACTTTAGTCTGTGAAGAAGATTCCCCATTTACATGAACAAATTGTAATCTATTAGACAAATATGATTCAAACCAACGCAGCGCAGTGCCTTTAATACCTATGACATGCTCTAATCTCTGTAATAAAATTTTATGGTCAACAGTATCAAAAGCAGCACTGAGGTCCAACAGAACAAGCACAGAGATGAGTCCACTGTCCGAAGCCATAAGAAGATCATTTGTAACCTTCACTAATGCTGTTTCTGTACTATGATGAATTCTAAAACCTGACTGAAACTCTTCAAATAGACCATTCCTCTGCAGGTGATCAGTTAGCTGTTTAACAACTACCCTCTCAAGAATCTTTGAGAGAAAAGGAAGGTTGGAGATTGGCCTATAATTAGCTAAGATAGCTCGGTCAAGTGATGGCTTTTTAAGTAATGGTTTAATTACTGCCACCTTAAAGGCCTGTGGTACATAACCAACTAACAAAGATAGATTGATCATATTTAAGATTGAAGCATTAAATAATGATAGGACTTCCTTGAGCAGCCTGGTAGGAATGGGGTCTAATAAACATGTTGATGGTTTGGATGAAGTAACTAATGAAAATAACTCAGACAGAACAATCGGAGAGAAAGAGTCTAACCAAATACCGGCATCACTGAAAGCAGCCAAAGAGAACGATATGTCTTTGGGATGGTTATGAGTAATTTTTTCTCTAATAGTTAAAATTTTATTAGCAAAGAAAGTCATGAAGTCATCACTAGTTAAAGTTAAAGGAATTCTCAGCTCAATAGAGCTCTGACTCTTTGTCAGCCTGGCTACAGTGCTGAAAAGAAACCTGGGGTTATTGTTATTTTCTTCAATTAGTGATGAGTAGAAAGATGTCCTAGCTTTACGGAGGGCTTTTTTATAGAGCAACAAACTCTTTTTCCAGGCTAAGTGAAGATCTTCTAAATTAGTGAGACGCCATTTCCTCTCCAACTTACGGGTTATCTGCTTTAAGCTACGAGTTTGTGAGTTATACCACGGAGTCAGACACTTCTGATTTAAAGCTCTCTTTTTCAGAGGAGCTACAGCATCCAAAGTTGTCTTCAAAGAGGATGTAAAACTATTGACGAGATACTCTATCTCACTTACAGAGTTTAGGTAGCTACTCTGCTCTGTGTTGGTATATGGCATTAGAGAACATAAAGAAGGAATCATATCCTTAAACCTAGTTACAGCGCTTTCTGAAAGACTTCTAGTGTAATGAAACTTATTCCCCACTGCTGGGTAGTCCATCAGGGTAAATGTAAATGTTATTAAAAAATGATCAGACAGAAGGGAGTTTTCAGGGAATACTGTTAAGTCTTCTATTTCCATACCATAAGTCAGAACAAGATCTAAGATATGATTAAAGTAGTGGGTGGACTCATTTACTTTTTGAGCAAAGCCGATAGAGTCTAATAATAGATTAAATGCAGTGTTGAGGCTGTCATTCTCAGCATCTGTGTGGATGTTAAAATCGCCCACTATAATTATCTTATCTGAGCTAAGCACTAAGTCAGACAAAAGGTCTGAAAATTCACAGAGAAACTCACAGTAACGACCAGGTGGACGATAGATAATAACAAATAAAACTGGTTTTTGGGACTTCCAATTTGGATGGACAAGACTAAGAGTCAAGCTTTCAAATGAATTAAAGCTCTGTCTGGGTTTTTGATGAATTAATAAGCTGGAATGGAAGATTGCTGCTAATCCTCCCCCTCGGCCCGTGCTACGAGCATTCTGACAGTTAGTGTGACTCGGGGGTGTTGACTCATTTAAACTAACATATTCATCCTGCTGTAACCAGGTTTCTGTAAGGCAGAATAAATCAATATGTTGATCAATTATTATATCATTTACCAACAGGGACTTAGAAGAGAGAGACCTAATGTTTAATAGACCACATTTAACTGTTTTAGTCTGTGGTGCAGTTGAAGGTGCTATATTATTTTTTCTTTTTGAATTTTTATGCTTAAATAGATTTTTGCTGGTTATTGGTGGTCTGGGAGCAGGCACCGTCTCTACGGGGATGGGGTAATGAGGGGATGGCAGGGGGAGAGAAGCTGCAGAGAGGTGTATAAGACCACAACTCTGCTTCCTGGTCCCAACGCTAGACAGTCACAGTTTGGAGTGACATGGTTTTGAAGTGACATGGCCGGGGGCTGTGAAGAGGCAGGTGCTGGAGCTGGATGTTGTTGACAGTGGCTGGCGAAAGGAGAGATGGTGGAGCAGGATCAACAGCCAGATTGTGGCAGACGAAAGTGCCGGCTCACTTGGGGTCATCGGGGTGCCGGAGCCGAGGAGAGCTAGCTAACTCAGAGGCTAGCCAAAGCTAGCTAGCCAGCTAACTCGGAGGCTGCGTTGGTCGGCTACCTGTTCAGGTCGGAGGGCAGCGGTCCCAGCCAGCTAGGGCTAACCGCACCGGACAGATGGACAATTCGCCCGGCTCGCCACCCCCCGACGAGCGGCAGTGGAGGTTTGCACTGGGACGGATAGAGGGACAGCGGTGATGGCTACTCCTGACAGACCTTCTGCAGTTCTCCAGCCAACAGATGGTGAGTGACCAGACAGCTCATACACAGCCCTGGGGTCATTCTGAAGCAGGATAATTGTGGTTATAAAATCCAGGCAAAGGCAGAGTTTGTTCTAGCCAAGAAATCGTTGAAATCGAGAAATGTTTAGTAAAAGAGCGAGAAGCGGCAGCCAAAAACGCACCAACGTCCTCACGCTTGGTGTTCGTTTGGTCAAGGTCGTTTCCTTGTCAAGTTTTCGTTTTGGGGCAGACATCTCTGTTGCTCAAATGAATAGCTTAGCATTAGCTACTCCCTGTGTTCAATGAAGAAGAGAGCAGCTACTTGCTTAGATAAAGGCCTCTTGTGCCTCTAGTGATTGGAGGCAAAATTACACCTGTGGTCAAAAGCTGTGAAGCCAACGATTAAAAATTAGTTATTAATTAGAAATTAATTCGCGGGCCGCACCAAGTGATGCTGAGGGCCGCCAGTTGCCCATCCCTGGTCTAAGTGAAGGAAAAGACCTTTGCTTAAAATAAAAAAAATGCATCAGTATTCTTTTATTCATATATAAAAACTTCTAATGTCTGTGTTGCTTATTCAAGCAAATGCTTTGCATGTATTCCATTTCAACTGATGTGTTCTTAGTAAGTGACAACGCTGCTCTTAACGTTTTATCTTTTTTTCTAAATTCACAAAGACTTTTAATCTGGCTCCAACAAACTTTTTAAAAGCTACCAGAACCCATTTTCAACAAACGCCTTCCACCTCTGGGGTCCAGCAAGCTGATGACTGACATCAGCCATCAACTGTCCTGTCAGTAAAACGAGCCGACACTGAAGCCTTTGGGATCGCTGGGGAGACTGCAACCCCTGACCCAAGTGAGCTCATGCTGCAAAGAGCCTAACACATCAACGAAAGACGGATGGTTCATCCAAACCTTCTCTTCAATGGATCAGCTAAGGCCGGGTTCACACGGCAGGATAATTAGGCCGATATCAGACCCGATCTTCCCCTTCCGACAATCTTCAGGACGCCCCGACAACCGTGATGACGCTAAAGATAATCTTATCAGATATTCCTCCCGTGTGTGGTGTGTTAAGAGCGCTCTGATCTACTCGGAAAGACGTCAGGAGCGCTCCAATCACAAATCGGGGATATTCAACATGTTGGATTTTTTTGGCCCGATATCGCAGCGTAAATTGTGTCCTCCGACCAAAACGAGCACGCAGCCTGCTGAATGTGACGTGTAGTCAATCAGAAAGCGAGGTGACGGATGCACAGAGTGGAAAATCAAATCAAAACAGCTGAACCTGACTTACCAAAAAGTCCGGTGATCGCGCTGTCTCCACTCCTTTAAAGAACGGCTTTTCTTTTTCTTTTTGTATTGTTTTTTTCCCCTCTGTTTTAAATAGTCTACAAAGTACATCCGTTTGTTTACTCTGAAGTTACGTTTAGTCTCGAGAGATTTTGCGAGATTTCCTGTCTGAGCTGTGAATGTTGGTGTGTGAAATCTGTTTGTGTGTGGTGGTGTTGTCCTCACCGTGTGGCTGAACACCACACACTGTACCACCAAACCTGTCAGAGCCATGACTTTTTATCTTCACGTGTGTGGTCTCTCAGGTTTTGGAAACCTAAAGATAATTTTAAAATCCTGCCGTGTGAACCAGGCTTAAGTGACCCAGTTAAAGGTTCCATAAAAAGGGTTTTGTTGTCAATGGATGCAAAGTGGCTTCTTTTTAAACATGTTCATATACAACCCCTGGCAAAAATGATGGAATCACCGGCCTCGTAGGATGTTCATTCAGTTGTTTAATTTTGTAGAAAAAAAGCAGATCACAGACATGACACAAAACTAAAGTCATTTCAAATGGCAACTTTCTGGCTTTAAGAAACACTATAAGAAATCAGGAAAAAAAATTGTGGCAGTCAGTAACGGTTACTTTTTTTAGACCAAGCAGAGGAAAAAAATATGGAATCACTCAATTCTGAGGAAAAAATTATGGAAACATGAAAAACAAAAGAACGCTCCAACACATCACTAGTATTTTGCCCTCTTCAGGTTGGTGGAGTGTCCTTGCCTCAAGTGGAGGAGTTTAAGTATCTTGGGGTCTTGTTCACGAGTGAGGGACGGATGGAGCGTGAGATCGATAGACGGATCGGTGCAGCAGTGATGCGGCCGCTGTATTGGACCGTCGTGGTGAAGAGAGAGCTGAGTAGGAGGGCAAAGCTCTCGATTTACCGATCAATCTACGTTCCGATCCTCACCTATGGTCATGAGATTTGGCTCATGACCGAAAGAACGAGATCATGAGTACAAGCGGCCGAGATGAGTTTCCTCCGCAGGGTGGCTGGGCGCTCCCTTAGAGATAGGGTGAGGAGCTCGGTCACTCGGGAGGAGCTCGGAGTCGAGCCGCTGCTCCTCCACGTCGAAAGGAGTCAGTTGAGGTGGCTCGGGCATCTTTTCTGGATGCCCCCTGGATGCCTCGCTGGAGAGGTGTTCCGGGCACGTCCCACTGGGAGGAGGCCCCGGGGAAGACCCAGGACATGCTGGAGGAACTACATCTCTCGGCTGGCTTGGGAACGCCTTGGGGTTCCCCCGGAGGAGCTGGGGGAGGTGTGTGTGGATCGGGAGGTCTGGGCGGCTTTGCTTGAGCTGCTGCCCCCTCGACCCGACTCCGGATAAAGCGGAAGAAAATGGTTGGATGGATGGATAATTAATGGTTGTTTAAATTAAAGTACCTATGCTTTAAATAGGTGGTGCCCTGAGGTAATTAGATATTATTCTAATTAAATAATTATTAAACCCTAAAATTGTTAATTATTTTGGTGACCCATTGAATGAGGTCTAGGCCAATCTAATCCAATTTGGGAGTTTCAAATCAAATCAAATCAATTTTTTTTATATAGCACCAAATCACAACAGTTGCCCCAAGGCACTTTATATTGTAAGGCAAAAGCCATACAATAATTACGGAAAAACCCCAACGGTCAAAACGACCCCCTGTGAGCAAGCACTTGGCGACAGTGGGAAGGAAAAACTCCCTTTTAACAGGAAGAAACCTCCAGCAGAACCAGGCTCAGGGAGGGGCAGTCTTCTGCTGGGACTGGTTGGGGCTGAGGGAGAGAACCAGGAAAAAGACATGCTGTGGAGGGGAGCAGAGATCGATCACTAATGATTAAATGCAGAGTGGTGCATACAGAGCAAAAAGAGAAACACTCAGTGCATCATGGGAACCCCCCAGCAGTCTAAGTCTATAGCAGCATAACTAAGGGATGGTTCAGGGTCACCTGATCCAGCCCTAACTATAAGCTTTAGCAAAAAGGAAAGTTTTAAGCCTAATCTTAAAAGTAGAGAGGGTGTCTGTCTCCCTGATCTGAATTGGGAGCTGGTTCCACAGGAGAGGAGCCTGAAAGCTGAAGGCTCTGCCTCCCATTCTACTCTTACAAACCTTAGGAACTACAAGTAAGCCTGCAGTCTGAGAGCGAAGCGCTCTATTGGGGTGATATGGTACTACGAGGTCCCTAAGATAAGATGGGACCTGATTATAACAATGAAAATTTAAGCAATGCTGTCTAATAATACTGCCTAAGGGAAAGTGAATGTATAAAGTGAATAAAATTGGTCCTAGCACAGAACCTTGTAGAACTCCATAATTAATATATTATAGTTTAACAATACTTTCGCTACATATTTTTAGTGCTCTTCGTGAGGCCAGTAACACATTGCGAGGCTTAAAAACGTATTCGCTGCATTAAATTGGTGCCCGTGTGAGGTGCTGTTCATTCCAAATAAGTAAATTAAATGTAATTCGTTCCACATGAATACCTTTAATAAATCCATATGTATGTATCCAGTGGTGGGCACAGTTCTGCTAACCGCTAATGATCAAAGCTAACATTTTCATTATTGCATTAGCTTTCCAGATAACTTTGAAAACCATCATCAGATCAATTATCTTTCCATAAATTTTGGTCCGATAATTTTTAGACCTCTAACATATTATCACAAGCTTAGTGAATAAAGCTTTAACAGTTAATAAACATTTTAAAAGTCTGATGTCAAAGATTTTAGAGCCTATCTGTTAAATGTTTCATAGTAGACACACAGTTCTATCCTCTACAATGAGAGGAGAGCTAGTTTCAGGAGAAACCACTCTATCCTCTCGAATCAGAGCAGAGCTGGTCAGAAAAGACAACCAAAATGATACCATTTCTCTTAAGACTCTACTAACCAGCCGGCAGTATCACCCAAGTCATCCAGAGGCATACAGTTTTAACTTATGGTTAAAATTTTAACCAAACTAATTTTGAACAAGTTATTTAAATTAACATCACATCTGAAGTATTATAAAGTGAAAATATTAGCTATGTTTTAGTTTTAAAGTATGGCACTAATTTTAATTTAGTGTGGACATGGTGTGTACGCAGTGCATTATGGGTACTGTAAAAGTTCATGACAGGAGAAATGCATTTGAGACGCTCTGATCAGGCTCCACGCGGACAACAGCATTAAACTGTTTGTATATTGTGCTTAAAACTCTCGTGAATATATTCTCTGGGTTTATAGATGTTGTTATTGTGTTTGTTTTATGTAAAAATGCCAGAAGAAGCTCAGGTTGCTTCTACATTATTTTCAGTTGGAATCAGTGTGCGCTGCAATCGCTTCCTGTTGCTCTATAATATCAATCAATCAATCAATCAACTTTTTTCTTATATAGCGCCAAATCACAACAAACAGTTGCCCCAAGGCGCTCCACATTGCAAGGCAAGGCCATACAATAATTATGAAAAACCCCAACGGTCAAAACGACCCCCTATGAGCAAGCACTTGGCCACAGTGGGAAGGAAAAACTCCCTTTTAACAGGAAGAAACCTCCAGCAGAACCAGGCTCAGGGAGGGGCAGTCTTCTGCTGAGACTGGTTGGGGCTGAGGGAAAGAACCAGGAAAAAGAGATCGATCACTAATGATTAAATGCAGAGTGATGCATACGGAGCAAAAAGAGAAAGAAACAGTGCATCATGGGAACCCCCCCACAGTCTACGTCTAAAGCAACATAACCAAGGGATGGTCCAGGGTCACCCGAGCCAGCCCTAACTATAAGCCTTAGCGAAAAGGAAAGTTTTAAACCTAATCTTAAAAGTAGAGAGGGTATCTGTCTCCCTGATCTGAATTGGGAGCTGGTTCCACAGGAGAGGAGCCTGAAAGCTGAAGGCTCTGCCTCCCATTCTACTCTTACAAACCCTAGGAACTACAAGTAAGCCCGCAGTCTGAGAGCGAAGCGCTCTAATGGGGTAATATGGTACTACGAGGTCCCTAAGATAAGATGGGACCTGATTATTCAAAACCTTATAAGTAAGAAGAAGAATTTTAAATTCTATTCTAGCATTAACAGGAAGCCAATGAAGGGAGGCCAACACGGGTGAGATATACTCTCTCCTGCTAGTCCCCGTCAGTACTCTAGCTGCAGCATTCTGAACCAACTGAAGGCTTTTTAGGGAACTTTTAGGACAACCTGATAATAATGAATTACAATAGTCCAGCCTAGAGGAAATAAATGCATGAATTAGTTTTTCAGCATCACTCTGAGACAAGACCTTTCTGATTTTAGAGATATTGCGTAAATGCAAAAAGGCAGTCCTACATATTTGTTTAATATGCGCTTTGAATGACATATCCTGATCAGAAATAACTCCAAGATTTCTCACAGTATTACTAGAGATCAGGGAAATGCCATCCAGAGTAACGATCTGGTTAGACACCATGCTTCTAAGATTTGTGGGGCCAAGTACAATAACTTCAGTTTTATCTGAGTTTAAAAGCAGGAAATTAGAGGTCATCCATGTCTTTATGTCTGTAAGACAATCCTGCAGTTTAGCTAATTGGTGTGTATCCTCTGGCTTCATGGATAGATAAAGCTGGGTATCATCTGCGTAACAATGAAAATTTAAGCAATACCGTCTAATAATACTGCCCAAGGGAAGCATGTATAAAGTGAATAAAATTGGTCCTAGCACAAAACCTTGTGGAACTCCATAATTAACTTTAGTCTGTGAAGAAGATTCCCCATTTACATGAACAAATTGTAATCTATTAGACAAATATGATTCAAACCACCGCAGCGCAGTGCCTTTAATACCTATGACATGCTCTAATCTCTGTAATAAAATTTTATGGTCAACAGTATCAAAAGCAGCACTGAGGTCTAACAGAACAAGCACAGAGATAAGTCCACTGTCCGAAGCCATAAGAAGATCATTTGTAACCTTCACTAATGCTGTTTCTGTACTATGATGAATTCTAAAACCTGACTGAAACTCTTCAAATAGACCATTCCTCTGCAGGTGATCAGTTAGCTGTTTTACAACTACCCTCTCAAGAATCTTTGAGAGAAAAGGAAGGTTGGAGATTGGCCTGTAATTAGCTAAGATAGCTGGGTCAAGTGATGGCTTTTTAAGTAATGGTTTAATTACTGCCACCTTAAAGGCCTGTGGTACATAACCAACTAACAAAGATAGATTGATCATATTTAAGATTGAAGCATTAAATAATGGTAGGACTTCCTTGAGCAGCCTGGCAGGAATGGGGTCTAATAAGCATGTTGATGGTTTGGATGAAGTAACTAATGAAAATAACTCAGACAGAACAATCTGAGAGAAAGAGTCTAACCAAATACCGGCATAATATCCTGGTTATTTTCCTTTACCACACTGTTTGTTGTCTTTGTTCCAGAGTAATATATATAAGATGTCTGAAATTCGGTTTGTATTTAATAAATTCCACGCAGATTAAACGTAGCAGACACAGATTATTTGGAATAGTTGTTTTGGCAGGTTTCACGGTCTCTGCTGCCATCTACTGGCCAGCAGTGCTCATGGCAGTATCATCAGGTTATATCAGACAGTTGTCTAATCACAACTTGACTTTTGCAATTGGATTTTTTTTTACATATGAAAAAAATGGCATATTTTACAAAAGCACATTTATATGTAAACCAACACACACGTCACATTAACGTGTTTCTTTATACATAGAATGAATGAGTCAACCAATCAGTGTTAGCGGAGGCTATTTTACAAATAATACCTTTGACATCTGTGTGTTTGTTACAAAACTTCAGAATTAGTGCATTATTTAAAATTAAAAGATATGTGTAATTTAACTTTGTACAAATGACAGAATTGTGATTAATGTAGTTATTCTGTCCACATTAATTTGATTTCTAAATCAAAACCATAAGTTAAAACTGCTTTATTTTCCAAGACCTCTGCCTCACGGCAGAACAGCTGTATGTGGTTAAAGCATAATGGTTTTTTTTGTGTGACAACCTGGTGGTCAGGCTCCTTTTGCTGCAGTGGAATAAAAATACGTAGTAAACAGGAGCTTCCAGCAGGAGGCACAAAGATAGAAGTGGTGATTCATTGAAGGTTATCAGTTATCGGTTAGCTGTAGCTCCTGATACATTTTTGGGTGGTTTATTGGTTTAGCTTTATAAAAGATAACTTTTCAGTTAGCTTATTAGCTATTATGGAAGCTAACATTTTGGTCAGCTGTGCTCACCACTGTTTGTATCATTGAAGCCTACAATAGTTTATCATTAACAAATTGTGTCAGTCTATTTAAAATACCTTCATACACCCAAACAATTTTGAACTATGTGTATCACATACAATCGACATGATATACGAGGTCTGTCCATAAAGTATCGTACCTTTTTATTTTTTTCAAAAACTATATGGATTTCATTCATATGTTTTTACGTCAGACATGCTTGAACCCTCGTGTGCATGCGTGAGTTTTTCCACGCCTGTCAGTGACGTCATTCGCCTGTGAGCACTCCTTGTAGAAGGAGTGGTCCCGCCCCCTCGTCGGATTTTCATTGTCTGGAAATGGCGGAATGAAAAGGACTTTTTTCCATCAGAATTTTTTCAGAAGCTGTTAGAGACTGGCACCTGGAAACCATTCGAAAAATTTATCTGGCTTTCAGTGAAAATTTTATGGGCTTCACAGAGAAAAAGGACTTTAACTACAGGTATAAGGACCCCTTTAAGGGACGGTCGGTGCGCCGCGCTGCGAGCTGCGACGATTCGGCACAAACCACTGGATCATTTCTAAGCTGATGGCTCTGTGGATACGAGACCGTCGTGTGCTCTTTCTCTGGTTATCACAAGAGCTGGACATCAGCCATTTTCCGGCAGATTTCACTTTTAACAAGAGATTTTGTCATGGAAAGCCGTGTGGAGGCTTTGCGCGTCACGACCGATTCGCTGATGAAGCGAGACAAAGGAACACCTCCGTTTCGGCGTGTTAGAGGACAAGTTGGGACATGCCTATCTCAGCTTTCAGTGCTTACCAGTCGAGTGAGTATAAAAGAACTTGTGGAGAGCTGGACATGTCCCAACTTGTCCTCTAACACTCCGAAACGGAGGTGTTCCTTTGTCTCGCTTCATCAGCGAATCAGTCGTGACGCGCGAAGCCTCCGCGCGGCTTTCCATGACAAAATCTCTTGTTAAAAGTGAAATCTGCCGGAAAATGGCTGATGTCCAAGTCTTGTGATAAACAGAGAAAGAGCACACGACGGTCTCGTATCCACAGAGCCATCAGCTTAGAAATGATCCAGTGGTTTGTGCCGCATCGTCGCAGCTCGCAGCGCGGCGCCCTGACCGTCCTTTAAAGGGGTCCTTATACCTGTAGTTAAAGTCCTTATTCTCTGTGAAGCCCATAAAATTTTCACTGAAAGCCAGATAAATTTTTCGAATGGTTTCCAGGTGCCAGTCTCTAACAGCTTCTGAAAAAATTCTGATGGAAAAAAAGCCCTTTTCATTCCGCCATTTCCAGACAATGAAAATCCGACGAGGGGGCGGGACCACTCCTTCTACAAGGCGTGCTCACAGGCGAATGACGTCACTGACAGGCGTGGAAAAACTCACGCATGCACACGAGGGTTCAAGCATGTCTGACGTAAAAACATATGAATGAAATCCATATAGTTTTTGAAAAAAATAAAAAGGTACGATACTTTATGGACAGACCTCGTATTTACATCAACCAACATCGATGTTCGGTCCAAGGCTTTGCCTTAGTTATATTATTTGAGTAAAACATGTCGAGTAATACACCAAAGTAAAGGACCTGATGAGAGGACCCAGAATATATCCAAAGTTTGAAGTTATGATGTCATTTACTCATTTACTTACTCATAACCATCCCAAAGATGTATCGTTATCTTTGGCTGCTTTCAGTGATGCCGGTATTTGGTTAGACTCTTTCTCTCCGATTGTTCTGTCTGAGTTATTTTCATTAGTTACTTCATCCAAACCATCAACATGCTTATTAGACCCCATTCCTACCAGGCTGCTCAAGGAAGCCCTACCATTATTTAATGCTTCGATCTTAAATATGATCAATCTATCTTTGTTAGTTGGCTATGTACCACAGGCCTTTAAGGTGGCAGTAATTAAACCATTACTTAAAAAGCCATCACTTGACCCAGCTATCTTAGCTAATTATAGGCCAATCTCCAACCTTCCTTTTCTCTCAAAAATTCTTGAAAGGGTAGTTGTAAAACAGCTAACTGATCATCTGCAGAGGAATGGTCTATTTGAAGAGTTTCAGTCAGGTTTTAGAATTCATCATAGTACAGAAACAGCATTAGTGAAGGTTACAAATGATCTTCTTATGGACAGTGGACTCATCTCTGTGCTTGTTCTGTTAGACCTCAGTGCTGCTTTTGATACTGTTGACCATAAAATTTTATTACAGAGATTAGAGCATGCCATAGGTATTAAAGGCACTGCGCTGCGGTGGTTTGAATCATATTTGTCTAATAGATTACAATTTGTTCATGTAAATGGGGAATCTTCTTCACAGACTAAGGTTAATTATGGGAGTTCCACAAGGTTCTGTGCTAGGACCAATTTTATTTACTTTATACATGCTTCCCTTAGGCAGTATTATTAGACGGCATTGCTTAAATTTTCATTGTTACACAGATGATACCCAGCTTTATCTATCCATGAAGCCAGAGGACACACACCAATTAGCTAAACTGCAGGATTGTCTTACAGACATAAGGACATGGATGACCTCTAATTTCCTGCTTTTAAACTCAGATAAAACTGAAGTTATTGTACTTGGCCCCACAAATCTTAGAAACATGGTGTCTAACCAGATCCTTACTCTGGGTGGCATTACCCTGACCTCTAGTAATACTGTGAGAAATCTTGGAGTCATTTTTGATCAGGATATGTCATTCAAAGCGCATATTAAACAAATATGTAGGACTGCTTTTTTGCATTTACGCAATATCTCTAAAATTAGAAAGGTCTTGTCTCAGAGTGATGCTGAAAAACTAATTCATGCATTTATTTCCTCTAGGCTGGACTATTGTAATTCATTATTATCAGGTTGTCCTAAAAGTTCCCTGAAAAGCCTTCAGTTAATTCAAAATGCTGCAGCTAGAGTACTGACGGGGACTAGAAGGAGAGAGCATATCTCACCCATATTGGCCTCTCTTCATTGGCTTCCTGTTAATTCTAGAATAGAATTTAAAATTCTTCTTCTTACTTATAAGGTTTTGAATAATCAGGTCCCATCTTATCTTAGGGACCTCGTAGTACCATATCACCCCAATAGAGCGCTTCGCTCTCAGACTGCGGGCTTACTTGTAGTTCCTAGGGTTTGTAAGAGTAGAATGGGAGGCAGAGCCTTCAGCTTTCAGGCTCCTCTCCTGTGGAACCAGCTCCCAATTCAGATCAGGGAGACAGACACCCTCTCTACTTTTAAGATTAGGCTTAAAACTTTCCTTTTTGCTAAAGCTTATAGTTAGGGCTGGATCAGGTGACCCTGAACCATCCCTTAGTTATGCTGCTATAGACTTAGACTGCTGGGGGGTTCCCATGATGCACTGAGTGTTTCTTTCTCTTTCTGCTCTGTATGCACCACTCTGCATTTAATCATTAGTGATTGATCTCTGCTCCCCTCCACAGCATGTCTTTTTCCTGGTTCTCTCCCTCAGCCCCAACCAGTCCCAGCAGAAGACTGCCCCTCCCTGAGCCTGGTTCTGCTGGAGGTTTCTTCCTGTTAAAAGGGAGTTTTTCCTTCCCACTGTCGCCAAGTGCTTGCTCACAGGGGGTCGTTTTGACCGTTGGGGTTTTTACGTAATTATTGTATGGCCTTGCCTTACAATATAAAGCACCTTGGGGCAACTGTTTGTTGTGATTTGGCGCTATATAAATAAAATTGATTGATTGATCCTATTTGTTCACAAAGTGGTGATCCTTGCCCCATCTTTGCTTGTGAACGGCTGAGTCTTTTGGGGATGCTCCTTTTATACCCAATCATGACACTCACCTTTTTCCACTTAAGTGTTCTTTGAGCATTCATCAACTTTCCCAGCCTTTTGTTGCCCCGTCCCAACTTTTTTGAAACGTGTTGCAGGGGTCCATTTCAAAATGAGCAAATATTTGCACAAAAACAACAAAGTTTATCAGTTTGAACATTAAATATCTTGTCTTTGTGGTGTATTCAGTTGAATATAGGTTGAAGAGGATTTGCAAATCATTCAATTCTGTTTTTATTTACATTTTACACAACGTCCCAACTTCATTGGAATTGGGGTTGTAAATATGATGTAATCTGGTGTGAATCTTTACATTCAGTAGTTAACTGTCATGCACTTATGATGTCCCCACAACACACTTTTAGCTACTTTCTGAGTATACATAGTGGGGGAAATTATAGACATTTCGTCTGCAACATTGTGTGTGAAATGTCCCCACAAGGCCTGCTTCATCCAGGAGGAGTATATTCTGGACACTTTTCAGTATTCACTTCAAATTTTTCATTCTTTATAATTCTTCATGTTCTAGGTCAGGCCATATTTAGGGTAAATCTCAACCTGCTCGCAGTACAGCCACTGCTCCTTCGTGTTGAAAGGAGCCAGCTGAGGTGGTTCGGGCATCTGGTAAGGATGCTCCCTGGGTGCCTCCCTAGGGAGGTGTTCCAAGCATGTCCATCGGGGAGAAGACCTCGGGGAAGACCCAGGACTAGGTGGAGAGATTATATCTTCACACTGGCCTGGGAACACCTTGGGATCCCCCAGTCAGAGATTTTCAAGTGGCCCGGGAAAGGGAATTCTGCGTCCCCTGTTACTGCTGTTGCCCCCGAGACCCCATCCTGGATAACTGGTTGAAGATGAGTGAGTGAGTGTAATTATCTGGTTATTCTGAGCACTTATGATGTCCCAACAACACGCTTTCAGCTACTTTGAGTGTTCACAGTGGGAGTTATTAGACACATTTGGTCTATGACATGGTGTGTGAAATTTTCCCACAAAGACTGTTTCATCCAGGATGTGCATATTCTGCATATTTTTCAGTGTTGTAGCATGGCCTTGATTCGCCCTAATTAAATAAATACATTAATGCTGTCTCAACAAAAACCTAAGTTTTGAAGTAAGGACAGAGACTGTTTCCACCCCTAGTTGAGAAATTCCTGTGCCATCTGGAGGTCTGGAGATAAGCCTGAGACACCCCCCCATGGGCCAACACTGTGCTTCACAGCAAAACAGAACTGTACCTCAAAGATTTTCAAAGGGTGCCCTTGCCTTTTTAACGGTTAAAGTTCGGTTACTATGAATTACATGACATTATAATTGCTTCACATCAGAATCTGAGCTTCTCCAGGCCAGAAGAACCCAAATTTTATGACTTCACGCCAAGGCCAGAACCTCTCCACCCTGCCAGAGGACCTTCCATCATGATAACACATGGCTATAAACTTTGTGTCTTGACAGTCAGCTTTTATCTTAGGTCTAAGCAAAGGAAAAGACCTTTTGTTTTAAATAAAAATTAGATCAGTGTTCTTTTATTCGTATATAAAACTTCTAATGTTGTTTGTATTGATTAATCAAACAAAATGCTTTGCATATAATCATTCCATTTTATTGACATGTTGCTTTCAACTGATCTTTCTGCATTATCAATATGTTGATGGTGAAATATTCTGCTTTGACCAAATGGAGTGTTTAAGTGAAGATTAATAATGTGTATCCATTCGAGTGTCTTAGAACAATAGTATACCAAAATAGTTAATGTGTTTAAATAATTGAATCATTTTGTCTGCCTCTCTGACACATGACGTTTTCTGTGATATTACACAACCTAAATGGGCAGAGTTTGGTGACATCAGTCCCCCTTTAAAAGTTAGAACAGAATTCTGCTCCTCTCTTGCCTCTTTGCCTCTTGCCGCTCCTGCAACTCTCTTCCTCGCTTCCTTTCTTTAAAATGCTTACAATGAAAGGTGAGGTCTGAAATTTTTAGCGTAGGTACACTTCAACTGTGAGAAACAGACTCTAAAAAAAAATTTCAGAAAATCACATTGTATGATTTTTAAATAATTAATGTGCATTTTATTCCATGAAATAAGTATTTGATCACCTACCAACCAGCAAGAATTCTGTCTCTCACAGACCTGTTAATTTTTCTTTAAGAAGCCCTCTTATTCTGCACTCTTTACCTGTATTAATTGCACCTGTTTGAACTTGTTACCTGTATAAAAGACACCTGTTCACACACTCAATCACACTCCAACCTGTCCACCATAGCCAAGACCAAAGAGCTGGGAGAAGGTCATGTGGTCAGATCAATTCCACTTGCCGTGTTTGAAGGATGAGAACAACCCCAAGAACATCATCCCAATCGTGAAGCATGGGGGTGGAAACATCATTTTTGGGGGTGCTTTTCTGCAAAGGGGACAGGATGACTGCACCGTATTAAATGGAGGATGGATGGGGTCATGTATCAAGCAACCTCCTTCCCTCAGTAAGAGCATTGAAGATGGGTCATGGCTGGATCTTCCAGCATGACAATGACACACAGCCAGGACAACTAAGGAGGGGCTCCGTAAGAAGCATTTCAAGGTCCTGGAGTGGCCTGGCCAGTCTCCAGACCTGAACTCAATAGAAAGTCTTTGGAGGGAGCTGAAACTCCAAACCTGAAAGATCTGGAGAAGATCTGTATGGAGGAGTGGACCAAAATCCCTGTTGCAGTGTGTGAAAACTTGGTCAAGAACTACAGGAAACGTCTGACCTCTGGAACTGCAAACAAAGGTTTCTGGACCAAATATTGAGGTCTGTTTTTCTATTGGATCAAATACTTATTTCATGCAATAAAATGCAAAATAATTATTTAAAAATCATACAATGTGATTTTCTTTTTTTTTTTTAACATTTGGTATCTTACAGTTGAGGTGTTCTTAGGATAAAAATAACAGACCTCTACATTCTTTGTAAGTGTGAAAACTTGTAAAATCAACAGTGAATCAAATACTTATTTTCCTCACTATACTGTATACACACAGATTGACACATATCAAAATGAAGTGAGTTTTTGTTTTGTTTTTTAAACGAGTTTTTTTGTACCAAGAAGGAGACGGACCAAAAGTATCATAGTAAGATCGTAAGTAATGTGAAAAATATAAAATATCATAGAACATTGGATGCAATTCACTTTTTTAGAGTATCTGAAAATTTGATCAGAGTCCTCTTCTCAACTGTCAGCCAGACATTTCCACCAATCAGCACACCGCCTTCCTGTACTTCTTCAGCTCTAAAATCAACACCATTCACCAACAACTGGCCTCATCTCGCACCTCCCCACATGATCCAGCCTGGATGATCACCACTGGCCAACCTCATCAGTTCCCTCTCTGACTTCACCCCAGTATCAGAACACATCATGTCTGAAAACCACCAGCTGTCAGCTTGATCTTCTTCCCACCACCCTTGTCAAAGCCTGTCTGCCATCTACTTCTCCCTTGACCACCATTACACTCATCCTAAAAAAAACCCCAGCACTGACCCAGCTGACCTTAATCACTACCGGCCCATCTCTAACCTCCCCTTCATCTCCAAAACACTTGAAAGGGTGGTTGCTGCAGAACTACAGTTCCACCTCAAGACAAACAACCTCCATGAATCCAGTTTCCGTCCAAAACACAGCACTGAAACAGCCCTGGTCAGAATTACCAATGACCTCCTCCTTGCAGCAGATTCTGGACTACTTACCATCCTCATCCTACTCGACCTCAGCGGAGCATTCGACACCATCTCTGACCCACTGCTCCTGGACCGCCTGGCTGGTATTGGGATCACGGGTGCTGCACTCTCCTGGTTCACATCATGCCTCACTGAATGTCAACAATTCATGGAATTAAGGAACCACAAGTCTGGGTGTTTCACTGGGTGTCCCCCAGGGGTCAGTCTTGGGTCCACTTCTTTTCATTATTTACCTCCTCCCCCTGGGCACACTCCTCTGTCACCATGGGATCCATTTTCATTGCTATGCCAATGACGCACAAGTCACATTTCCAAACCCACTGCTGCCATCCCTCCCACCTCCCTCATCACCTGCTTGGAAATCTGGAGCAGGATGAGAAGGAACTTTCGTTCCAAATTCAGAACATCTCTAAGCTCTGTAAGATGGTGACTTTAAAAGAGCTTGAGATGATTGTTCAGGCGTTCGTCTCATCGCGTTTGGATTATTGTAACAGTCTCTTCACCTGTCTGAATAAGAAGGAGTTGGCCCGCCTGCAGGTTGTGCAAAATTCTGCTGCGCACCTGCTTACCCGCACCCGCAGGAGGGACCATATTACTCCTATTCTTAATACTTTGCATTGGCTGCCTGTCTCCTACAAGATTCATTACAAAATCCTGGTATTGACTTTTAGAGCTCTGCATGGACAGGCACCGGAGTACATCAGGGACCTGATCCAGCCTTATGCTTCCTCCAGGAGCCTCAGGTCGTCCAATCAGAACCTGTTGATGGTTCCTCGGACCCGTTTTAAAACTCGCGGGGACAGATCTTTTAAAGCAGTGGCGCCTAGCCTCTGGAATGAGCTTCCCTGTGCCCTTCGTTCTCTGGACTGTATAGATACTTTTATCATCATCAGTTTTATTTATATAGCACCAAATCACAACAAACAGTTGCCCCAAGGCGCTTTATATTGTAAGGCAAGGCCATACAATAATTACGTAAAAACCCCAACAGTCAAAACGACCCCCTGTGAGCAAGCACTTGGTGACAGTGGGAAGGAAAAACTCCCTTTTAACAGGAAGAAACCTCCAGCAGAACCAGGCTCAGGGAGGGGCAGTCTTCTGCTGGGACTGGTTGGGGCTGAGGGAGAGAACCAGGAAAAAGACATGCTGTGGAGGGGAGCAGAGATCGATCACTAATGATTAAATGCAGAGTGGTGCATACAGAGCAAAAAGAGAAAGAAACACTCAGTGCATCATGGGAACCCCCCAGCAGTCTAAGTCTAGAGCAGCATAACTAAGGGATGGTTCAGGGTCACGTGATCCAGCCCTAACTATAAGCTTTAGCAAAAAGGAAAGTTTTAAGCCTAATCTTAAAAGTAGAGAGGGTGTCTGTCTCCCTGATCTGAATTGGGAGCTGGTTCCACAGGAGAGGAGCCTGAAAGCTGAAGGCTCTGCCTCCCATTCTACTCTTACAAACCCTAGGAACTACAAGTAAGCCTGCAGTCTGAGAGCGAAGCGCTCTATTGGGGTGATATGGTACTATGAGGTCCCTAAGATAAGATGGGACCTGATTATTCAAAACCTTATAAGTAAGAAGAAGAATTTTAAATTCTATTCTAGAATTAACAGGAAGCCAATGAAGAGAGGCCAATATGGGTGAGATATGCTCTCTCCTTCTAGTCCCTGTCAGTACTCTAGCTGCAGCATTTTGAATTAACTGAAGGCTTCTCAGGGAACTTTTAGGACAACCTGATAATAATGAATTACAATAGTCCAGCCTAGAGGAAATAAATGCATGAATTAGTTTTTCAGCATCACTCTGAGACAAGACCTTTCTAATTTTAGAGATATTGCATAAATGCAAAAAAGCAGTCCATATTTGTTTAATATGCGCTTTGAATGACATATCCTGATCAAAAATGACTCCAAGATTTCTCACAGTATTACTAGAGGTCAGGGTAATGCCATCCAGAGTAAGGATCTGGTTAGACACCATGTTTCTAAGATTTGTGGGGCCAAGTACAATAACTTCAGTTTTATCTGAGTTTAAAAGCAGGAAATTAGAGGTCATCCATGTCCTTATGTCTGTAAGACAATCCTGCAGTTTAGCTAATTGGTGTGTGTCCTCTGGCTTCATGGATAGATAAAGCTGGGTATCATCTGCGTAACAATGAAAATTTAAGCAATACCGTCTAATAATACTGCCTAAGGGAAGCATGTATAAAGTGAATAAAATTGGTCCTAGCACAGAACCTTGTGGAACTCCATAATTAACCTTAGTCTGTGAAGAAGATTCCCCATTTACATGAACAAATTGTAATCTATTAGACAAATATGATTCAAACCACCGCAGCGCAGTGCCTTTAATACCTATGGCATGCTCTAATCTCTGTAATAAAATTTTATGGTCAACAGTATCAAAAGCAGCACTGAGGTCTAACAGAACAAGCACAGAGATGAGTCCACTGTCCGAGGCCATAAGAAGATCATTTGTAACCTTCACTAATGCTGTTTCTGTACTATGATGAATTCTAAAACCTGACTGAAACTCTTCAAATAGACCATTCCTCTGCAGGTGATCAGTTAGCTGTTTTACAACTACCCTTTCAAGAATTTTTGAGAGAAAAGGACGGTTGGAGATTGGCCTATAATTAGCTAAGATAGCTGGGTCAAGTGATGGCTTTTTAAGTAATGGTTTAATTACTGCCACCTTAAAAGCCTGTGGTACATAGCCAACTAACAAAGATAGATTGATCATATTTAAGATCGAAGCATTAAATAATGGTAGGGCTTCCTTGAGCAGCCTGGTAGGAATGGGGTCTAATAAACATGTTGATGGTTTGGATGAAGTAACTAATGAAAATAACTCAGACAGAACAATCGGAGAGAAAGAGTCTAACCAAATACCGGCATCACTGAAAGCAGCCAAAGATAACGATTGATTGATTGATTGATTGATTGGTTCCAAATCCACCTTCACCAAATCACAACACACCCCAGCTTCACCCATCACCATGGATGGGTTCCCTGTACCCTTCTCTCCCCAAGTCAAAAGTCTAGGGGTCATTCTGGACAGCACCCTCTTATTTGCACCTCATGTTCAAAACATCACTCGGACTGCATTCTTTCACCTCCACAACATTTCCAGACTCCGCCCTTCCCTGTCCCAATCCAGCACCAAATTTATGTCTGTAACACCCTCCTCTCTGGACTCCCCAACAAACTAATTAACAGACTCCAACTGATCCAGAGCTCGGCTGCCCGGATCATCACCCGCACCAGATCATCTGATGACATCACCCCTGTTCTCATCCAGCTTCAGTGGCTCCCTATACAATACCGCATTCAGGATAAAAATCTCCACCTCGCCGACAAAGCTTTCCATGACCGATCCCCCACCTACCTCTCTGATCTCCTGCATGAGGACACTCCCTCCTGCACCCTTCGCTCAACCTCTGCTGGTCTGCTTACCATCCCCATCTCACACCTCAGGACCACGGGTGCCTGGGCCTTTAGCTGCTCAGCACCCAGACTGGAACTCCCCCCCCCCCCCCCACACACACACACACAAGACAATCAAACTCCATCACATCATTCAAGTACCAACTCAAAACCTGTCTATCCAAACTGGCATCTGACCTTTAACTGGAGTCTGTCACTTGATATTATGTCTTTTGTTTTAATAATGTTTGCAATCTTTTATGCTTTTACTTTTTGTAAGGTGAACTTGGGTGACTTGAAAGGTGCCTCCAAATAAAATTATTATTATTAGAACATGCGCCGCCAACAACCATGGAAACCAGTATGTGTGTGTGTATGTATATATATGTATATGCACACAGTGAGGACAATAAGTATTTGAACACTTTGTGGTATTGCAAGTTCTCCCACTTAGAAATCATGGAGGGGTCTGAAATTTTCATCTTAGGTGCATGTCCACTGTGAGAGACATAATCTAAAAAAAAAAAAAATCCGGAAATCACAATGTATGATTTTTAAATAATTTATTTGTATGTTACTGCTGCAAATAAGTATTTGAACACCTACCAACCAGCAAGAATTCTGTCTCTCACAGACCTGTTAATTTTTCTATAAGAAGCCCTCTTATTCTGCACTCTTTACCTGTATTAATTGCACCTGTTTGAACTTGTTACCTGTATAAAAGACACCTGTTCACACAATCAATCACACTCCAACCTGTCCACCATAGCCAAGACCAAAGAGCTGTCTAAGGACACCAGGGACAAAACTGTAGACCTGCACAAGGCTGGGATGGACTACAGGACAACAGACAAGCAGCTTGGTAGAAGACAACAACTGTTATGATTATTTATTAGAAAGTGGAAGAAACACAAGATGACTGTCAATCAGTGGTGGGCACAGATAACCAAAAAATTAACTTCGATAACAGATAATCAGATAACTGAAAAGTTATCTTTGATAAAGATAAAACGATAAACCACCCAAAAATGTATCGGAAGTTACAGATAACTGATAACAGATAAATTCCAATATTGTCTCTGGTACATTTGCAACTACTAATAAGCTGAATTTAAGTTTTAATGCCACAATAGCTTCTAGTAATAATAAAAGTAACAACAGACCCAAACAATGAGACCACACTTATGTCTATGAACATCCTGCCCCTGCTGGAATCTCGTGTTTACTACACAACTTCCAGCACAGAGGCACCCTGAGAGCAGCCACAAAGCCAACTCTCTATCAATCTCAACGCTCCGGTCAGGCAGAGGTCTTGGAAAATAAAGTCATGCTGACTTTCTGTTATTTGTACAAAGTTAAAATATAACATATATCTTTTAATGTTGAATAATGCACTAATTCTGAGGTTTTGTAACAAACAGACAGATCGCAAAGGATTCTGGGTAAAAGTGCCTCTGCTAAACACTGATTGGTTTAGTCATTCATTATGTAAACCAACACATTGTGACGTGTGTTGGTGTTTACAGATAAATGTGCTTTTGTAAAATATTCCATTTTTTTATTTGTAAAAACAGGCATTTTTATGGAGCCCTGGAAGTGTCATCGCAAAATGTTTTGCATGTGGAGAGAATGTGTGCTCATTTTATTATTGTGCCGTGCGCACCTTTTATTATATTGTAAAACATGCACTCAATATCGTCTTGACACATAAATGTTGGCTTTGCACTGTGCGATTTTTGGCCCTTTTTCAGATGATTTTTCATTTGTGCAGGAATTTTTTGGACCGAATTTCAGGTTAATCGCGCGTCCTGCATCGTGTAGTATACATGGAGTAACAAGCTGCGTTTAACATCTCACGACCACCTCCTGATCGCCGATCGTATGGTCAAATGAAAATCAAACTTGTTTGATATTATTCTGGTCGGCCGTCGTGAGGGTATCCTGCTGCTGAGTGGCTACAAGTGTCCAATCGCTCGCACTGTGCATGTGCAAACACTGCAGAGCTGTCTTGTAATGTTTTTTTTTGTTGTTGTTTTGTTGAAAAACTTGCCAAAACAAAATCCCAGATAATCCCTGTCTGATACATTTAAGATGCGTGGAATTTAACAAACCCAAATACAACGTCTATAAACCCAGAGAATATATTCACGAGAGTTTTAGGCACTAGAGTTTAATGCTGTTGTCCGTGGAGCCTGAACAGAGTGTCTGAAATGCATTTGTCCTGTCGTGAACGTACTGAGATTACCCTATTCTACCCATAATGCACTCCTGGGCACAGCATATGCTCACTAAAACGTTAAAAATTAGCACATTACTGTAAAACTAAAACATATATCTGATATTTTCACTTTAATAAACTTCAGACATGACAGTAATTTTAAATAACTTGTCCAAAATTAGTTTGGTTAAAATTTGAACCATAAGTTAAAAATGCATGCCTCTGGATGAGTTGGGTGATATTGCCAGTGTATCAGTATGGTGTTAAAGAAAATTATATATATATTTTTGTATGCCCAGTTCACGTTTGCCTGTAGAGGATCGAGTGGTTTCTTCTGAAAACTGCTCTCTTCTTTTTGCAGAGGGTAAAACTATGCATCTGTTAGGAAATTTTTAACAGGTAGGTGCTCAACTAACAAAGAGGCAGGAGGCAGAGCTGGAGGTGGCAGAGCTGAAGATGTTGAGATTCTCTTTGGGAGTGACAAGAATGGACAAGATTAGGAATGAACATATTAGAGGGACAGCTCAGGTGGGACGGTTTGGAGACAAAGTCAGAAAGGCGAGATTGAGATGGTTTGGACATGTGCAGAGGAGGGACCCAGGGCATATAGGGAGAAGGACGCTGAGGATGGAGCCACCGGGCAGGAGGAGAAGAGGGAGGCCAAAGAAGAGGTTCATGGATGTGCTGAGGGAGGACATGCAGGTGGTTGGTGTGACAGAGGAAGATACAGAGGACAGGGTGAGATGGAAATGATTGATCTGCTGTGGCGCCCCCTAACGGGAAGAGCCGAAAAACAAAGAAGAAGAAGGTGCTCAACTGATTTTAAATTTTAAAAACGTTTGTCACTGTTCATCTTTACAATGTTATTGGTCTAAAAGTTATTGGACAAAAATGTATCAGAATGTATCGTCACGTCTTCCGAAGAGGAAGCAGAGACTGGGGACTCAGAGGCGGACTCATCCATTACCCAGGCCGAAGTCACCGAGGTGGTTAGAAAGCTCCTCGGTGGCAAGGCTCCTGGGATGGATGAAATCCGTCCTGAGCACCTTAAGTCTCTGGATGTTGTGGGGCTGTCTTGGCTGACACGCCTCTGCAACATCGCGTGGCGATCGGGGACAGTGCCTCTGGATTGGCAGACCGGGGTGGTGGTCCCTCTGTTTAAGAAGGGGGACCAGAGGGTGTGTTCCAACTATAGGAAGATCACACTCCTCAGCCTCCCCGGTAAGGTCTATTCCAGAGCACTGGAGAGGAGAATTCGACCGATGGTCGAACCTCGGATTCAGGAGGAGCAGTATGGTTTTCGTCCTGGTCGCGGCACACTGGACCAGCTCTACACGCTCCATCGGGTGCTCGAGGGTTCATGGGAGTTTGCCCAACCAGTCCACATGTGTTTTGTGGATCTGGAGAAGGCGTTCGACCGTGTCCCTCGGGGCACCCTGTGGGGAGTGCTCCGGGAGTATGGGGTCCGGGGTCCTTTGCTAAGGGCTATCCGGTCCCTGTACGACCGCAGCAGGAGCTTAGTTCGCATTGACGGTAGTAAGTCAACCCTGTTTCCAGTGCACGTTGGCCTCCGCCAGGGTTGCCCTTTGTCACCGGTTCTGTTCATTATTTTTATGGACAGAATTTCTAGGCGCAGCCAGGGTGTAGAGGGGGTCTGGTTTGGGAACCACAGAATCTCGTCTCTGCTGTTTGCGGATGATGTGGTTCTGTTGGCTTTGTCAAATCAGGACCTTCAGCGTGCACTGGGGCGGTTTGCAGCTGAGTGTGAAGCGTCCGGGATGAAAATCAGCACCTCCAAATCCGAGGCCATGGTTCTCGACCGGAAAAAGGTGCTTTGCCCTCTTCAGGTTGGTGGAGTGTCCTTGCCTCAAGTGGAGGAGTTTAAGTATCTCTGGGTCTTGTTCACGAGTGAGGGACGGATGGAGCGTGAGATCGATAGACGGATCGGTGCAGCATCTGCAGTGATGCAGTCGCTGTATCGGACCGTCGTGGTGAAGAGAGAGCTGAGTAGGGGGGCAAAGTTCTTGATTTACCGATCAATCTATGTTCCGATCCTCACCTATGGTCATGAGATTTGGCTCATGACCGAAAGAAAGAGATCGCGAGTACAAGCGGCCGAGATGAGTTTCCTCCGCAGGGTGGCTGGGCGCTCCCTTAGAGATAGGGTGAGGAGCTCGGTCACTCGGGAGGAGCTCGGAGTCGAGCCGCTGCTCCTCGACGTTGAAAGGAGTCAGTTGAGGTGGCTCGGGCATCTTTTCCGGATGCCCCCTGGACGCCTCGCTGGAGAGGTGTTCCGGGCACGTCCCACTGGGAGGAGGCCCCGGGGAAGACCCAGGACACGCTGGAGGGACTACATCTCTCGGCTGGCTTGGGAACGCCTTAGGGTTCCCCAGGAGGAGCTGGGGGAGGTGTTTGTGGATCGGGAGGTCTGGGCAGCTTTGCTTGAACTGCTGCCCCCGCGACCCGACTCCGGATAAAGCGGAAGAAAATGGATGGATGGATGGATGTATCGGAAGATAATTAGTCCAATAATGATTTTTAAAGTTATCTAAAAAGATAATCCAATAATGAAAACATTATCTTCGATAATTATCTGTTATCGTATTATCAGAACTGTGCCCACCACTGCTGTCAATCTCCCTTGGTCTGGGATTCCATGCAAGATCTCACTTTGTGGGGTAAGGATGATTCTGAGAAAGTTCAGAACTACACAGGAGGACCTGGTCAATGACCTGAAGATAGCTGGGACCACAGTCACAAACATCAAATCAATTTTATTTATATAGCGCCAAATCACAACAACAGTTGCCCCAAGGCGCTTTATATTGCAAGGCAAAGCCATACAATAATCACAGAAAAACCCCAACGGTCAAAACGACCCCCTATGAGCAAGCACTTGGCGACAGTGGGAAGGAAAAAAGATTATGGGAAATGGGAACTCACTGCCAAACAAGATCAATGAGATGTCCGCACTGAAAAGCCAGAGGAATTACCGTGAGAGCAGTTTGTTAATCGTTACTGAAACGTGGCTAACCCACCTCGTACCAGATGCTAACATGGATTCACTGCTGTGAGCGACGACAGAAACACTAAAGCGTGCAGAAAAAGCAAGGGTGAGGGACTTATGTATGTTTACAACTGGTGGTGTAACTCAGGATACATCTTCTTCATCTTTACTTTTTACTGATACATCTACGTACAAAATTTGTACAAAAATACGACAGGTTCCGCCAATGAGCAACATTCCATGGAGGCTGCCATCTTGGATCTCAGAACAATAGTACAGCGATCCTGATGGGTCTACCATCTCGGGATTACATTAGTAACACATGATGCTGTCATGGTTTAAAATCCTGCAGGGCACCAAGGTCCCCCTGCTCAAGCCAGCACATGTCCAGGCCCGTTTGAAGTTCACCACATCCATGCACATACACACACATGTTCAGACCCATAAACAGGCACATACACACACATGTTCAGACCCATAAACAGGCACATACACACACATGTTCAGACCCATAAACACGCACATGCACACACATGTTCAGACCCATAAACACGCACATGCACACACATGTTCAGACCCATAAACACGCACATGCACACACATGTTCAGACCCATAAACACGCACATACACACACATGTTCAGACCCATAAACACGCACATGCACACACATGTTCAAACCCATAAACACGCACATGCACACACATGTTCAGACCCATAAACACACACATGCACACACATGTTCAGACCCATAAACACGCACATGCACACACATGTTCAGACCCATAAACACGCACATGCACACACATGTTCAGACCCATAAACACGCACATGCACACACATGTTCAGACCCATAAACACGCACATGCACACACACACACATGTTCAGACCCATAAACACGCACATGCACATACAGACAAATACACATACACACACATGTTCAGACCCATAAACACGCACATGCACATACAGACAAATACACATACACACACATATTCAGACCCATAAACACGCACATGCACATAGACAAATACACATACACACACATATTCAGACCCATAAACACGCACATGCACATACAGACAAATGCACATGCACACATACACACATTCAGACCTATAAACACGCACATACATGCACATCCATGCACACACACACACATACACACACACATGTTCAGACCCATAAACATGCACATATTCAGACCCATAAACACGGACATACACACACATATTCAGACCCATAAACACGCACATGCACATACAGACAAATGCACATACACATACACACACATATTCAGACCCATAAACACACACATGCACATACAGACAAATGCACATGCACACATACACACATTCAGACCTATAAACACGCACATACATGCACATCCATGCACACACATACACATACACACACATGTTCAGACCCATAAACATGCACATATTCAGACCCATAAACATGCACATATTCAGACCCATAAACACGGACATACACACACATATTCAGACCCATAAACACGCACATGCACATACACACACATTCAGACCCATGCACACACATGCACATACACACACATTCAGACCCATGCACACACATGCACATACACACACATTCAGACCCATGCACGCACATACACACACATTCAGACCCATAAACATACACACACGCACATGGTCAGACCCATAAACACACATACACACACACACATGGTCAGACCCATAAACACACATACACACACACACATGGTCAGACCCATAAACACACATACACACACACACATGGTCAGACCCATAAACACACATACACACACACACATATTCAGACCCATAAACACGCACATACACATGCACATGCACACACATGGTCAGACCCATAAACACGCACATACACACACATGGTCAGACCCATAAACACACACATGCACATACACACGCATATTGAGACCCATAAACATGCACATGCACACACATGGTCAGACCCATAAACACACACATGCACATACACACGCATATTGAGACCCATAAACATGCACATGCACATACACATATTCAGACCCATAAACACACACATGCACATACACAGACCTATAAACACACACATGCACATACACACACATATTCAGACGCATAAACACTCACATGCACATACACACACATATTCAGACCCATAAACACTCACATGCACGTACACATACACACACATTCAGACCCATGCACACACATGCACATACACACACATTCAGACCCATAAACACATATACACGCACATACACACACATATTCAGACCCATAAACACTCACATGCACGTACACATACACACACATTCAGACCCATGCACACACATGCACATACACACACATTCAGACCCATAAACACGCACATGTACATACACACACATGGTCAGACCCATAAACACACATACACACACACACATGGTCAGACCCATAAACACACATACACACACACACACACACATATTCAGACCCATAAACACGCACATACACATGCACATGCACACACATGGTCAGACCCATAAACACGCACATGCACATACACACACATGGTCAGACCCATATACACACACACACACACATGGTCAGACCCATAAACACACATACACACACACACATGGTCAGACCCATAAACACGCACATACACATGCACATGCACACACATGGTCAGACCCATAAACACACACACACATGGTCAGACCCATAAACACACATACACACACACACATGGTCAGACCCATAAACACACATACACACACACACATATTCAGACCCATAAACACACATACACACACACACATATTCAGACCCATAAACACGCACATGTACATACACACACATGGTCAGACCCATAAACACACATACACACACACACATGGTCAGACCCATAAACACACATACACACACACACACATATTCAGACCCATAAACATGCACATACACACACATGGTCAGACCCATATACACACACACACACACACACATGGTCAGACCCATAAACACACATACACACACACACATGGTCAGACCCATAAACACACATACACACACACACATATTCAGACCCATAAACACGCACATGTACATACACACACATGGTCAGACCCATAAACACACATACACACACACACATGGTCAGACCCATAAACACACATACACACACACACATATTCAGACCCATAAACACACATACACACACACACATATTCAGACCCATAAACACGCACATGTACATACACACACATGGTCAGACCCATAAACACACATACACACACACACATGGTCAGACCCATAAACACACATACACACACACACACATATTCAGACCCATAAACACACATACACACACACACATATTCAGACCCATAAACACACATACACACACACACATATTCAGACCCATAAACACACATACACACACACACATATTCAGACCCATAAACACGCACATGTACATACACACACATGGTCAGACCCATAAACACACATACACACACACACATGGTCAGACCCATAAACACACATACACACACACACATGGTCAGACCCATAAACACACATACACACACACACATATTCAGACCCATAAACACACATACACACACACACATATTCAGACCCATAAACACGCACATACACATGCACATGCACACACATGGTCAGACCCATAAACACACACATGCACATACACACACATATTGAGACCCATAAACATACACATACACACACATATTCAGACCCATAAACACTCACATGCACATACACATACATCTGGTGGTTGTCTCTCACTGCGGTATTGTATCACTTCCTGTTCCGGAGCACAGCTGTGTTTTTCTGTATCTGTTAGCTGTTTAATCTGCGCAGTTAGATTGATCTAGTTAACTAGATAACGATTTGTTTCCCAGTGTAATCTTTACGTGCCTTAACTAAAGCACTCCTTCTGCTGAATCACCTCTAAATTATTTACACATTATTCACTTTGTGTGTTTTTAGGAATCCGCTAGCTTAGCGCAGCTACTAGCTCTTAGCCAATTTAGCATGGCGGCTTTTCCTGTCTCTCCCGCACTTTTCTGCTCTGGGTGTGAAATGTTTAGTTATTCCTCGGCCTCCTTTAGCAGTAACGGTAATTGTAATAAGTGTAGCTTATTCGTAGCTTTGGAGGCCAGGCTGGGCGAATTGGAGACTCGGCTCCGCACCGTGGAAAATTCTACAGCTAGCCAGGCCCCTGTAGTCGGTGCGGACCAAGGTGACCTTCTCCCATGCCTCCTCTGGATCATCCAGATGGTCACTGGTGAACTTCAAACGGGCCTGGACATGTGCTGGCTTGAGCAGGGGGACCTTGCTGCCCTGCAGGATTTTAAACCATGACAGCATCTTGTGTTTCTTCCACTTTCTAATAAATAATCATAACAGTTGTTGTCTTCTACTAAGCTGCTTGCCTGTTGTCCTGTAGTCCATCCCAGCCTTGTGCAGTCTACAGTTTTGTCCCTGGTGTCCTTAGACAGCTCTTTGGTCTTGGCTATGGTGGACAGGTTGGAGTGTGATTGATTGAGTGTGTGCACAAGTGTCTTTTATACAGGTAACAAGTTCAAACAGGTGCAATCAATACAGGTAAAGAGTGCAGAATAAGAGGGCTTCTTAAAGAAAAATTAACAGGTCTGTGAGAGACAGAATTCTTGCTGGTTGGTAGGTGTTGAAATACTTATTTGCAGCAGTAACATACAAATAAATTATTTAAAAAAAATCACACATTGTGATTTCCGGATTTTTTTTTTTTTTTTTAGATTATGTCTCTCACAGTGGACATGCACCTAAGATGAAAATTTCAGACCCCTCCATGATTTCTAAGTGGGAGAACTTGCAAAATCGCAGGGTGTTCAAATACTTATTTTCCTCACTGTATATGCAGAATCGTCCCTTTTTAGACGCGGCAAAAAAATGTCTCAGGACCCGGTCATACGTTTTAGTCCCCCCGGAATGTCCAGACTCATCATGTGTGACTTTTAACACAGCAGCGTGAAATTTACTGGGCACCACAATTTGAAACACAGGATCACCGACAATACCCACATGGGGCAACCATTTTCTCACCAACAGTGAATCCTGAAGAAAGTACCTTATAAGTAAGAAGAAGAATTTTTAATTCTATTCTAGAATTAACAGGAAGCCAATGAAGAGAAGCCAATATGGGTGAGATATGCTCTCTCCTTCTAGTCCCCGTCAGTACTCTAGCTGCAGCATTTTGAATTAACTGAAGGCTTTTTAGGGACCTTTTAGGACAACCTGATAATAATGAATTACAATAGTCCAGCCTAGAGGAAATAAATGCATGAATTAGTTTTTCAGCATCACTCTGAGACAAGACCTTTCTAATTTTAAAGATATTGCGTAAATGCAAAAAAGCAGTCCTACATATTTTCTTAATATGCGCATTGAAGGACATATCCTGATCAAAAATGACTCCAAGATTTCTCACAGTATTACTAGAGGTCAATCAATCAATCAATCAGTCAATTTTATTTATATAGCGCCAAATCACAACAAACAGTTGCCCCAAGGCGCTTTATATTGTAAGGCAAGGCCATACAATAATTACGTAAAAACCCCAACGGTCAAAACGGCCCCCTGTGAGCAAGCACTTGGCGACAGTGGGAAGGAAAAATGCCAATGTCAGGGTAATGTCATCCAGAGTAAGGATCTGGTTAGACACCATGTTTCTAAGATTTTTGGGGCCAAGTATAATAACTTCAGTTTTATCTGAATTTAAAAGCAGGAAATTAGAGGTCATCCATGTCTTTATGTCTGTAAGACAATCCTGCAGTTTAGCTAATTGGTGTGTGTCCTCTGGCTTCATGGATAGATAAAGCTGGGTATCATCTGCGTAACAATGAAAATTTAAGCAATGATGTCTAATAATACTGCCTAAGGGAAGCATGTATAAAGTGAATAAAATTGGTCCTAGCACTGAACCTTGTGGAACTCCATAATTAACCTTAGTCTGTGAAGAAGATTCCCCATTTACATGAACAAATTGTAATCTATTAGATAAATATGATTCAAACCACCGCAGCGCAGTGCCTTTAATACCTATGGCATGCTCTAATCTCTGTAATAAAATTTTATGGTCAACAGTATCAAAAGCAGCACTGAGGTCTAACAGAACAAGCACAGAGATGAGTCCACTGTCCGAGGCCATAAGAAGATCATTTGTAACCTTCACTAATGCTGTTTCTGTACTATGATGAATTCTAAAACCTGACTGAAACTCTTCAAATAGACCATTCCTCTGCAGGTGATCAGTTAGCTGTTTTACAACTACCCTTTCAAGAATTTTTGAGAGAAAAGGAAGGTTGGAGATTGGCCTATAATTAGCTAACACCCAAGGTAACAGGGACACCTTCCACTGGCAATGCAGGACGAACAGCCAAAACTGCTTCCCCACTAAACAGTTCACACTCAAGTGACACTTTATGCAAAGGAACAAAACATGTTAAGACCCATACCTCGAACTGGAACCCGCGTGCCTGTCTCCGACTCCTCAGACAGCGGCAACACATCAGCTTGGATAAACGGGTCAAATGCCCGTGTGTTGCGCAAAATTTTGACACGCACCTTTTTGTCATCTCCCACCAATGAGACAAACCCCTCACAAATGAAAGGCAAGCACGAGTCACAAGGTTCAAGAGCGCATATTTTCCACCTGAAATTCCACAGCTTTATGCACCGGCGCAGCCAAACCTACTCCTTTGGACTTAACAAGAGACGTCCTTGACTTTAGCAGAACGCAATCTGCTTTAATGTGCCCACGCATGTGACAGTGATGACACACCCGATCACTGTCACGCAAAACAGAGTTTTTACATCCCCGTTTCACCCAACTGGACTGACCAAAGCCCTCAGTGCGACCCTCTGTTGGCACACTGGAACCAAGACACAGGTTTGGAGTCCCATTTTGTGAAAAAGACTTATGAGTCAATACGTACTCATCCGCCAAAACAGCAACATCCGACACATTCGCAGCCTTTTGCTCACTGATATAAGTTGCAATCCTCTCTGGTACACAGTTCCTGGGGAGGTGATGGTCTAGTGGTTAAGGTGTTGGGCTTGGGTCCAGAAGATCATGGGTTCAAATCCCCGCCTGACTGGAAAATTACTAAGGGCCCTTGGGCAAGGCCTTTAATCCCCTATTGCTCCCGGTGTGTAGTGAGCGCCTTGTATGGCAGCACCCTGACATCGGGGTGAATGTGAGGCATTATTGTAAAGTGCTTTGAGCGTCTGATGCAGATGGAAAAGCGCTATATACAAATGCAGTCCATTTACCATTCCTGAACTCTTCCATCAAAATTAGATCTCGCAGCTGATCAAAATTTTTTACATTTTGCGCAGCGCACCAACGGTCAAACAACGCAGTTTTGTCACGTCCAAACTCTACATAATTTTGATGATCAAGTTTTTTATAACGCTGAAATTTCTGTCTATAAGCCTCTGGCACAAGCTTATACGCTCTCTCCACGGCGCTTTTCACTTTGTCATAAACCAAACTGTCTTCCAGTGATAAGGAAGCACACGCCTCCTGACCTTTACCTGTAAACACACATTGTAACAGCAACGGCCAAACCTCCCTCGGCCACTTTAATGTCAGTACCACGCACTCAAACATAACCAAATATTTATCCACGTCCTTTTCAATGAACGGTGGAATAAATCGAATGCACTTATTAACGTCAAAGTCTGCTTCTCCAGAATTAACAGTCCGCACACCAGACACATGCATCGCGTCTCTGCGCTTCTTCCAAATCCAGTTTACGTTGTTCTAACTGAATTTCTTTCTCCCTGAGATTAGCCTGCATTTCCTGCTCTTGGAGCTTAAGCTGACTTTCCAGCTGCAACTCCAATTTGCGCAAATCAGCGTCAGCTGTGCCAGCTGCCACCTGAGTCACATCTGATGCAGCAGGAAAAAACACGACCTTTGCATCCAACGCGTCATCAATTTGTTGTTTGATAGCTTTTTTCTTATCCCGACTTATAACTGGAATGTCAAAATGAGCCGCAATTACCACCAGATTATCTTTGACAAAACCATTAAGCTTCTCCCTTGTGGGATTAGCCACGAAACCCTAGCCTAGTTTTGGCTAGTTTGTCCATAACTAGCCAAAATTATGCGCACACACCGTGCCACGTAATCACACACAAACCGAGTCAATACACTGCAAATTGAAGTGCTCAAACGTGCACAGCACGATGCCCAATGCAACTGGGTCCCCTATATTCAATATCTACTCAACAAAACTCTGCCTAACCAACTTACCTAGCTCTTTACATGGTTTGGTTTTAAGCACACAACCAGCGAGAAAATATTTCTCATGGACTGCTCCTGACAACACTGTAACACAGTGAATGCCAACCGCATCCCCACTACACTATCAAAAAAACAAACAGACCACGCCTGAAGCAGCAAAGCCACTTACCTTACCAGGAGACACAGCAACAAAACAGAGCTCAATGCTCGTGCACAAACTGCAACACTTCACTCACCTATATTTCCTCGGTTGTGTCCAACAGAACGCACCACGCCGTCCAAAGAAAAAAAATGCAAAAACACGCTCCTGTGCATCCTCACTGCAATGTACTGTGAGCCGCGCCTCCACGCGACACACCTGCTCCACTCAACAGTAGATCACCGCCAAACAAGCACCAGCTGTAAAAATGAGACGCGCAAAAACCATCCATCCATCCATCCATTTTCTTCCGCTTTATCCGGAGTCGGGTCGCGGGGGCAGCAGCTCAAGCAAAGCCGCCCAGACCTCCCGATCCACACACACCTCCCCCAGCTCCTCCGGGGGAACCCCAAGGCGTTCCCAAGCCAGCTGAGAGATGTAGTCCCTCCAGCGTGTCCTGGGTCTTCCCCGGGGCCTCCTCCCATTGGGACGTGCCCGGAACACCTCTCCAGCGAGGCGTCCAGGGGGCATCCGGAAAAGATGCCTGAGCCACCTCAACTGACTCCTTTCGACGTGGAGGAGCAGCGGCTCGACTCCGAGCTCCTCCCGAGTGACCGAGCTCCTCACCCTATCTCTAAGGGAGCGCCCAGCCACCCTGCGGAGGACACTCATCTCGGCCGCTTGTACTTGCGATCTCGTTCTTTTGGTCATGAGCCAAATCTCATGACCATAGGTGAGGATCGGAACATAGATCGATTGGTAAATCGAGAGCTTTGCCCCCCCTACTCAGCTCTCTCTTCACCACGACGGTCCGATACAGCGATCACATCACTGCAGATGCTGCACCGATCCGTCTATCGATCTCACGCTCCATCCGTCCCTCACTCGTGAACAAGACCCCGAGATACTTAAACTCCTCCACTTGAGGCAAGGACACTCCACCGACCTGAAGAGGGCAAAGCACCTTTTTCCGGTCAAGAACCATGGCCTCGGATTTGGAGGTGCTGATTTTCATCTCGGACGCTTCACACTCGGCTGCAAACCTCCCCGCGCAAAAACCCCAAACTTTACCACATGCCTGAACACAAGTCTAGGGAAAGCAAAACATCAAAAACCTGTTCGGACAAGCCCCCATTTGTTACGGCCCGGCTCACAAGCCACAACAAAAAGTGAGGCACACATGGAAGTGTAGTCTTTTTTAACCCTTTGTAGAGACTTTATTATAAAATAAAAAGATAAAAAAGAAGACATAGAAGAAGGACATAGCAAGACGAACCCAGGACCACAGTCAGGCCAGAACCAAACGCAGCTGCTCCCCAGACCGTGCTCCAGAAGAGGGAGGAGGAGGAGGAGGTTCTCCAGGAGGCAGAAACTCCCTCCTTTTATAGCCCCCTGGCAGGAAGCCTACCCAGCACCTCCCAGTGGCCAAGACCTCAAAACACACAACAGACACATTAGATGACAACACCATAAATACATTTAAGATGGCAGGGGCCATTACAAAACTTCGGCCTAGGGTGCTCTGGTACTATGTGCACTTAAGAGCATCCTTATGTTTGAAAATGGTGTTCAATATGGACAGTCCGTGACTAGCACAGAAGTCCAATAACAAACGACCATTCGGGTTTAGATCGGGGAGGCCGTTCCTCCCAGTCACACCTCTCCAGGTGTCTCTGTCATTTCCCATGTGTGCATTGAAGTCCCCCAGCAGAACAATGGAGTCCCCCACCTGAGCCCCATACAGGACTCCATTCAGGGACTCCAAGAAGGCTGAATACTCCAAACTGCTGTTCGGTGCATATACACAAACAACAGTCAGAGGCCCTTCTCAATCTCCTGATTAACCCTTTCCGTTTGTCCGTTTGCCTGTGGGTGATACCCAGAGGTGCGGCTGGAAGAGACCCCAAGCAGGTGGCAGAATTCTTTCCAGAAAGAAAAACAAAGCTTCAGCAGTTTCTTTAGCAGTAGATAAGTTTGGTAGGGGTACAAAATGTACCATTTTAGACAATCTATCTACAACAGTCAGAATAATGGTATTCCCCTTACAGGGCGGAAGACCAGTTACAAAGACAATGGTTATGTGCGACCAGGGTCATGTGGGAATTGGCAACAGAAGGAGTTTGCCTGCCGTTGAGCTGGTGGATGATTTATGCATAGCGCACAGATGACATGCCTTTACATCGTTGGTAATATCTACCAGCATACGTAGCCACCAAAGCCTTTCCTGAATGATTTGTATGGTTCTCCTGATGCCCGGGTGACACGCGAACTGGCTGTCATGCCCCCACCGAATGACTTCATCCCTCAGTGCGTGAGGAACATATAGACACCCTCTCAGACACCCCAGTGGGTTGGGAATGTTGTGTATAGCCGATTTGACCTTAGTCTCTATATCCCATGTAATGACGGACACAAAGTTTGACGCGGGGAGAATGGTGCTTGGTTCTGAGGGTACATAAGACGGCTCCCAAGCACATCCATTTTTCTGTTTTTAGGGCCTGGATGGTAGGAAAGAATGAAATTTAACCGACTGAAGAAAATAGCCCAAGGCCACTTTCACCGCCAACAGTTCCTGGTCACCAATGTTATAATTTTGCTCAGCATCAGACAATTTCTTCGAGAGATGGGCAGTGGTTAGAGAAACACAGCCCAAACTTTGACTGGTCTAAGGGGCAGATTAGTTCCTGGGGACCCACCTGTGCGGGACGTTGTCTGTCTAGTTCCACTGTTAAGATACCAGTTTCGAATCCAGACCTCTCCGAAGTTCCGCAGTGTTACCACGACTTAGCCGACGGTTTTAGCAAAGCTAAGGCTAAATCTTTACCACTGCATCGATCTTTCGATTGTGCCATCAAGCTACTGCAGGAACTAGTCCTCCCTGGGGTAAATTATTCTCTATGTCTGCACCAGAACGTGTTGCTATGAACAAATACATTCAGGAGTCATTACAGCAAGGGTCACCAACCCTGTTCCTGGAGGGCACCTGCCATGCAAGATTTCTAACTCTCCCTGATCCACTCCCAAGCAATTAACTATCAACTGTGCACAGCCAATCAACAACTGGAAGTTGTTGATTGGCTGTTGGCGAAGTTGTAGTTTGTTGTCTGTATTACAACGTTTGGAAAGAGGTGTAATTTGATTTAAAACAGCGATTCACTTTGAAGTTGTTACGTCCCTTCTGCTGCTCCCGTGTGCACTCAGGTTTGCCACAGCAAATCCAAGGTAGTGCTCATGTTTAAGATAAGATACATGTGTCAAGACCAGTGGCAGCTGCTGGTCTGTCAAAGAGATGGGAAGCTCACTGTCGGCTTATGTCATAAAATTTGTCAATTTATTTGTTATTATTATTATTATTAATAAACACACATAAAGTCTGACTGTTTCATGACATTGTTCCCTGCAAATGTTAAAGATTGGCCAGCAGATGTCACCATATGTAATTGTATCAAACCTTCAAAACACTGAACCATTGCTTCATATTGATTCAATGGTTCAAAACCACTTTGGTTTCTCTGTCACTAATTTTCATGAATAAAATGCATCAGCAACCACTAATTATTACCACATATGCCTGGATAGACTTATAATCATGAATACTTTGATGTTGTGTTGTGAACTGGGACGTTAATTAACATGCAATGACTTTTAAACACTGAAGAATGAAGCAGGGAGTAACTCACCGAGATCACACTTTGGCATAAATTCAAAAATGCATAAATACGCAAACTAATTCTCACATTTCTATAGCTGTAAATCAAAACAGGATTCGGCCTTTCAACTGATCATCCAGTCATAGTGCAGAACTCCAGAGTCCAGGCCCGCCCACAGCTCCATTCACCCCCAGACATGCTCAGCATTCAGGGGGGAGGGACAAAATCGTGGCTTTATCCAATGACCGTCATGTTTCATGGCAATGAAAAAAACCTTTCCAGGCCGTTCCACTGAAGTCAACAGACGCTCGGCTTCTACAGGAAAACACACTGACCACAGACCGAATGAGAAAAAAGATTTGAGAAGTTAACAAAATAGATCCAATCGATTTGTGATAACTAGCTGATTCTGAATGAACTCATCTTCAAAATGAAGGTGTTCTGACGCATTTGTAGTTAATGAAATGATAACAAACTGTACGTATTTGACCATTTAATTTTTTGACATTTTAGGGGAAGCTGAGCCTCACTGAGATGCTCAGCTTGAGTCTGAGAGAAACTGAATCTGGTCAAGACGAAATATATTGAGTGCACGATGTACAAATTGTGGCCCCGTTCAAGTTGAGTGTGGACACGTTTTATAACGGTGTTCACTAAAATTGTGCTCTCATTTTAATGAATTGTGTGTTCATTTTAGTGCTTAAAATGAGCTCACACTCTAGTAAAATGAGAACACAATATAGTAAATGACTGCATAATTTAACAAAACGTGCACATTTTACTACAACGTGCACATGTAGTGAAATTTGTGCACAATGTAGTAAAACACATCTCTCCACATGCAAAACAGTTTGTGATGACACTTCTAGGCCCCTGTATGTTCTTATCCTGTTTTTTTCTTTGTAGTTTACAGACTGATCCCCGTCTTCTGACAAAGAAATGTCTGTCTGAGGAGACATTTATACCCACTGAGCTGCTCACGGCTCCAACGGAACAAATGGGACCAAACAAAGACTCGAGAAAGACCAGTCGGGGACTCAGGGGCCAGCGGGACGTCTCAGTGGACAGAAATCACTCAGGGACGGAGACAGTTACAAGACACAACACACAGCAACAAAAACTCATCCCAACAGGATTTCCTTCAGACGGTCCTTGGTGCACAGCTCCTGTCCGTACTTATTTCTGAATGACTGATGGAAAATGTTCATGTCTAAAGGAAACTGCCCATAAAATGGATTATTTACATATGAACATTAATCAGGTTTAGTTTGTCCAATAATTAAAATCACTGTAATTCATAAATGGTTAATGTCATATTTTTATGAAACTTCTTGAATTAAAGCTGAAAGTCAACATGACGGCTGCTTCATGGAATTTTTGTAAAAAAAAAAAAAAAGAAAAAAAAAAAAGGTTTTGTGCTCAGATTCTGATGGGGAAGAAATTTTTTTAAGTTCTTGTCCCAATACTTATGAACCTGAGCCGTACGTGTGCATCCAAAACAGTCCGACGGTCATAAATTAAACATCAGATCTGTTTTTATTGATGTTTATCTCTTTGAGCAAATATTAAGTGAGAAGCAGCAGAATGTGGAGGAAGTGAAGACGAACACAAACCTGCACCTGCTTCATGGTCCACATACATACGGGGGGGCGGGGGGGCTGACTCAATGCATTTGGGGGCAACCTGCTCATTCATGGAATGACAGCGTGCTGTTGGTTCCCCTCAGCTGTAGGAGACTTGTGCTCTTTGGAATTTGCAGTTGCTTAATTGGTGCCCCAGTGCAACATGTGTGTGTGTGTGTGTGTGTCTATACATATACACACACATTTATTATTTAGCTGTTTATTTCTTACTAAGCTTTTACATAATATGTCAGAAACATGTCACATAAACATGAATGAAGCACTTTTACGACTCTGATTGGCTGTCAGCACCACCACTCAAAAACAAAACACAAGGCAATGAAACAGAATGTGACCTTTTAACCTCTTAAATAGGTCATCTCTGAACTTGTCCAAGGTCTGTGTCCCAAGACTGGGAGTGAGCGGTTTCCTTCATATGTAGCATGAGGATGTACTTGAGTGAACCCTGACACCATTTGATCACAGTCACCTTGGGGTTAATTCTCAAGGTCACAGATATTCTGGATTTTGTCTTTGTAACATAAAACAAAAAATGCTCCGTTGCTGGTCACATGACTCATTTTAATTCATACTGATTGTTGGGGGGATGTCATCTCCTCAGCAACTGTTTCTGAAGATAAAAAGTCAAATCTTTCAGTGAGTGTTTGACAGAAAAAAAATAAAAAACTTTAATGGATAAAAGTATCAGAAGTTTGTCGTCCTGTGAACAGATGATACAGCGTCAAAATGACGTCATAGTTATATTCAGCTTTTTTAATGAGGAAGAAATAAGAAACAAAGTTCTATTTTCCTTCTTTCGTTTTCATTCCTTTTATTGATCTTTTTTTCTTCTTTTTGTGGACCTGTGTGCTGATTTGCCACAAGCTTTTCGCCGGATGTTCTTCCCGAAGCAACTACGGGCACGCGCGATCGTCATCGTCACGGTGCTCTGCGGGCGCGCGTTGGAGCCAAACCGAGCGCGTGCACGGAGCCGCCGGCGGCGTGCTCGCGTGCAGCAGACAGGCAGGCAGCGCCCGTCCGTCCCGGTTCCGGTCCCATCCCGCACCATGACGAGCTCCGGGGAGCTGGCGCAGAGCGCGCCGCTGCTGGCGCACGGACCCGCGCGCAGCCTGGTCTACAAGGCGCTGTGCTTCGTGATCCTGGTGCTGCAGGGCGGCGTGCTGGACTTCTACCTCATCATCTTCAACGACCTGTACTGGTGCTCGTGGATCGCCACCGACCTGGTGGTGGTCTCCGGCTGGGGCATGTTCTTCATGCGCAACGCGCGCAGCAAGCGGGAGCGCGCCTGCGGCTTCCACCAGAAGAGCTCCATCTTCGGCTGCAGCCTGGGCGAGTTCACCTACGCCTACCTGGCCTGGCTCATCTACGTCATCGCCTGCACACCGAAGGTGGTGCTGATCCTGGAGACGTCCATCGCGGCGCAGATCGCCGCCCAGGTGCCGTGCGGGCTGACGGGCCTGCGCGCCGCGGTGCTGCTGTCCGCGCCGCTGCTCTTCTGCCTCGTCAACTCGCTCGTGGAGGATCCCAACGGCGCCACGCGCCACCACGCCCACAGCTGCTTCCTGAGCACGTGCGTGGACCTGCTGGACGGCTTCGCGCTGCTGGAGCTGCTGCTGCTCGCGCCCGACGGTCCCCCCGCCGCCGCGCACGCGCACCTGCGCTACACCGTGCTGTCGGTGTTCTTCGTGGTCCTGGCGGTTCCGGTGGTCTGGCTGCACGAGCTCACCGCCTCCGAGCTGCGCTGCCGCTGGCTGTGTGCGCGCTTCTGCACGAGCCTGGCCGTGAACGCGCCGCTGCTGGCGGTGCGCTGCCTGCAGGTGTTCGTGCACGAGGCGCCGGCGTCGCTCTTCATGTTTAAGAACGTCTTCTTCCTGCTGTGCGGCCTCGTGGAGCTCGTGGAGCAGTGCGTGGCGGTGCGCGGCCTGCGGAGGCCGAGCGGCGGCCGCGGCGCGGCGCACGTGTCGCACTGCGTGTCCGAGAACGACATGTGCCCGCGCGGCTACGTCAACACACTGGCCGTCAGCCAGTCCTGAGGGGGCGTGGCCAGCAGGGCGCGCCTGGTCTTCTTCTGAAGCGGCTCCGGCACCTGATTCAATCAGTGTTTCAATTGGTGTCTCGTCTTTTCAGAAGGTGAAAAATGAGATTTTCTGAAGCAGTTGGATCATTTTGTGATTTGACACTTTTGCAACTGAGGCCTTTTCTGAAACAATCAGCGTTTCATGTTTTCAAACCATTAAGTTCAAAACATTTTAAAAAATATATATATATATTTATTCCAAACACTTGATTCATTGAATGTTTCAAATCTGAAACTGTATTCTGAAGCATTTAAGTCGTTCCTTTTAAACAACTGGATCACATTTTGAAAATTGAGTTTCTGGAACAATGGGGTTTAGTGCTTTGAAGTCATTTACTGAAGAAATTGATTCAAACATTTTCTTGCAACCAATTAACTCATTTACTGTTTCAAATCTGAAACTGTATTCTGAAGCCACTGGGTCATGTGGTTTGAGAACAATCTTTGAAGTAGATGGTTCGTGGTTTTGAGCATTTGAATCATGTGCCATTTTTCTAAAACATAGGTTTGCCATTTTTTTTCAATTGTCATTCTTCTAAAGGAATTAGCCCAGAATCTTTTGACTCATTGTTTCAAAATTGCAGCTGTATTCTGAAACAAATGTGCACTTTGAAAAAAAATATTCTGAAGCAGCTTTTTATTTGATGTATTTTGAAACACTGACTCACTTTCTGCAACATTTGGACTTAGTTATTTGAGAAGTTGGCTCAAAATAATATTTTGCACTTCACTGATTGTTTTGAAAACTGATTGGATTGTGAAGCAAACAGTTCATACAAACATGAAAACGGAGTTAAATTCTGAATCCATTGGTTCACTTTGTTTTGCAGCTTTAAGTTTCAGAATCACTCGGGTTTAACATTTTGAAGCTCAAGCCATTTTCTGAAAGAGTTCATTCGCTAACATATGCAAGTGCTTCATTCATCGATTTTCTGACATTTAAATTGTCTTCTGAAGCAATTAATATGTTAATCTGTTTTGTATCATTTTCTGAAGCAGCTTGTTCACTTTATAATAAGGTTTAGCATTTTGAAACTGCCAGTTTTTAATGATTCTTTATTCCACAGGTCTGACTCAGTGTTTCAAAACAAAAATTGTATTCTGAAGCAGTTGGATCATGTTTTGAAACAATGATCATTTTCTGAAATAATTAGGTTTAGTATTTTGAAAGTGAAACATTTTCTGAATGAACTTGTTCAAGACAATCTTTTCCAAGCACTTGGATTCATTTAGTGTTGAGTTTCAAAAGTGGCACTGCATTCTGAACCAAATGTTTTATGTTTTGAATATGTGAAACCAGACTCATTTTCTGAAGCAAATGTATGTAACATTTCAAAACAAGTTTTCTGAAATGGCTGGTTTTAGAGTTTCAAAATATTTAGTTTCTGAAGCAGTTTGGAACAGTAGAATTTCCAGAAGCAACTGGAGAATTTACTGTTTGAAACATATTTCCAAACAGTCGATGTAATGAAGCAGCTTCTTCCTATTTGGCTTTGTGTCACAAAGCCAAATAGGAAGGTGGAGGTGATAGTCTCGCGGCTAAGGTGATGGGCTTGAGACCAGAGGATCCTCGGTTCAAATCCCAGCCTGACCAGAAAATCACTAAGGGCCCTTGGGCAAGGTCTATTGCTCCCGGTGTGTAGTGAGCACCTTGTGTGGCAGCAGCCTCACATCGGGGTGAATGTGAGGCATTATTGTAAAGCGCTTTGAGCGTCTGATGCAGTTGGAAAAGCGCGATATAAATGCAGTCCATTTACCAATTTATTTGGAGGCTAAAAGAAAATCTGGACACCTGGTTCCTGAACCCAGTGCACGGAGGTTCAGGAACCAGGTGGTTCATGTGAACCAACCTGCTGTTGATTAAACAGTCACATATCAGTTAGTTATGTTTTAAAATTAACTTTGCAGAACTGGAGGCCAGAAGGTTCGACTCAGTTGGTTTCCCCCAAACTGAAAGTCAGCAGGTTCAATCCCAAAACGCAGCATTCAAGAGCAAGAAAATAATCCTCACCAAAAATCACCCACTGCACCAAAAAAACAAAAACAGTAACCCACAAAGCCACAACAATAAATTAACAACTGACAATGCTTCCTCTAGAGATCCTATAACATGCCGAGATGTTTTTGGTTTCACGCTGATATCATAGGTTTTGGCAGCTTAGTCCCGCCCATTTCATGAGCTGTGATGCAAGCCACAGCACGAAACCTGATGCATACAGCAAAATAAAAATAAGAGTCCTTTAAATAAAATTTGTTTCCACACAGATTCTCATAAAATTTTTCGCTAACGTAAGAAACTCAGACTTCAGGTGCATGCAGAGGAAAAACTGCCCCCTCAGCACAGGGTTGTTAAAATCTTGACGTCACCATGTGAAAGTGAAAAATCTCAAACAGGAGAACACCACCTTTGATAAAGAACTTGGATGAAGTGATGAGCTGCTTTGTGATGTCATTATGGCCAGTGGTGGGCACAGTTCCGCTAACCCGCTAACTATCGAAAATAATGTTTTCATGACCGGCTTAGCTTTTGAAAACTGTCATTGGACTAAGTTTTGGTCCAATCATTTTTAGACCACTAACATATTTTTGCAGACGTAAACAAAGCTTAATAGTTACAAAGATCTATGAAATCTAAAATCAGTTAAGTACCTACCTATTAAATGTTTTATAGTAGATACACAGTTCTATCCACCGTAAACAGAAGAGCTGGTTCTAGAAGAAACCACTCTATCCTCTACAAACAAAGGAGGACTGGTCACAAAAAAAGACTCATTTCTTTTGACCCCATACTGATATGCTGGCAATATCACTCAAGTCATCCAGAGGCATACAGTTTTAACTTATGGTTAAAATTTTTAACTAAACTAATTTCGGACAAATTGAAATTAACGTCACGTCTGAAGTTTTATAAAGTGAAAATATCAGATATATGTTTTAGTTTTAAAGTATTGCACTAATTTTGAAGGTTTTAGTATGGACATGCTGTGTTCAGGTGCATTATGGGTAATCTCAGTACATTCATGACAGAAGAAATGCATTTGAGATGCTCTGATCAGGCTCCACACAGACAACGGCATTAAACTCTTTGTATATTATGCCTAAAACTCTTGAATATATTCTCTGGGTTTATAGATGTTATTGTGTTTGTTTTATGTAAAAATGCCAGAAGCTGCTCAGGTTGCTTCTCATTATTTTCAATCGATTCCTGTTTGCTATTTAGAGTCCTGCTTATGTCAAACACTGTCTATCGTGTTTGTTCCAGAGCAATATATATATATAAGATGTCTGAAATTCAGTTTGTGTTTATTAAATTCCACGCATCTTAAGTGTAGCAGACAGGGGTTATCTGGAATTTTGTCTTGGCACGTTTTCACGGTCTCTACTGCCATCTACTGGCCAGTAGTGTTCATGGCAGCATTCGCGCTAGTACTGAGAGTCCAGTAGTTGGCAGTGTTCTATTTATTTTGACACAGGTTATATCAAGCGGTTATCTAATTGCAACTTGGCTTTTTTTTTTTTTTTTTTTGAAAATGCTTTTTTTTTTTTTTTTACAAAAAAATGGCATATTTTACAAAAGTCCATTTATATGTTAACACCAACACACAACATTAACGTGTTGGTTTACATAGAAAGAATGAGTCAACCAATCAGTGTTAGCGGAGGCACATTTTACCCAGAATCCTTTGCCATCTGTCTGTGTTTGTTACAAAACTTCAGAATTAGTGCATTATTTAAAATTAAAATGTTATATTTTATCGTTGTACAAATGACAGAATTGACATTAATGGAGTTATTCTATCAGTATTCATTTTATTTATAAACCAAACCATAAGACAGCATTGCTTTATTTTCCAAGACCTCCACCTCACTGTGACGCTGTTATTGAGTAGAGAGTTGAGCTTTGCTGCTGGAAGCTATGTAGTAAACTGGAGCTTCCTGCAGGGGACAGGACACTCAAAGACAGAAGTGCTAACTCATTGTTTGGGTCTGTCGTCGCTTTTGATGCTTCCAGAAGTGATCGTGGTGTTAAAACTCAAAATCAGCTTGTTAGTAGTTGCAAGTGTACCGGAGACAATACTGGAAATTATTGGTTATCTGCAGCTTCTGATCAATTTTTGGGTGGTTTATCTTTATAATAGATAACTTTTCAGTTAGCTGATTATCTGTTATCGAATTTTTTGGTTCTGTGCCCACCACTGATTATGGCTTTGAAAAATATAAATGAGAAACACAGTAAAGGAGTCAGTGGATTGTTTGGTGCTGACTGGACCAAGCTGTGCCAAACGGTTCTTCTGGGCCCTTTGGACTTTTATAAGACTTTAATCAAATCAAATCAATTTTATTTATATAGCGCCAAATCACAACAACAGTTGCCCCAAGGCACTTTATATTGTAAGGCAAAAGCCATACAATAATTACAGAAAAACCCCAACGGTCAAAACGACCCCCTGTGAGCAAGCACTTGGTGACAGTGGGAAGGAAAAACTCCCTTTTAACAGATGCTTAAAGGGCTCCAGCTGTTGTTGAAGGGACGAGGTTGAGTGGATGCTGCTCGTTTGAGTCATTTTCTCTGGTGGAGACACGAGTCATTAGTAAAACCATGAAGCTGTTCATTGGTTACGGTGACTCTACAGCAGTTAGGGTGGCTGCACGAAGACTCTGGCAGGGACGGTGACTGAATGATGGGTACGGTGACTATACAGCTACCGCACAGCAGCTATGGAGACTGTGTGGTGGATACGGTGACTGAATGGAGAGGAACGGGGACTGCGTGGTGGGAACAGTGAACGGAGGGGCACGGGGACTGCATGGTGGGAACAGTGAACGGGGACTGCGTGGTGGATACGGTGACTGAACGGAGGGGAACGGGGACTGCGTGGTGGATACGGTGACTGAACGGAGGGGAACGGGGACTGCGTGGTGGGAACAGTGAACGGAGGGGAACGGGGACTGCGTGGTGGGAACAGTGAACGGAGGGGAACGGGGACTGCGTGGTGGGAACAGTGAACGGAGGGGAACGGGGACTGCGTGGTGGGAACAGTGAACGGGGACTGCGTGGTGGATACGGTGACTGAACGGAGGGGAACGGGGACTGCGTGGTGGATACGGTGACTGAACGGAGGGGAACGGGGACTGCGTGGTGGATACGGTGACTGAACGGAGAGGAACGGGGACTGCGTGGTGGGAACAGTGAACGGAGGGGAACGGGGACTGCGTGGTGGGAACAGTGAACGGAGGGGAACGGGGACTGCGTGGTGGGAACAGTGAACGGGGACTGCGTGGTGGATACGGTGACTGAACGGAGGGGAACGGGGACTGCGTGGTGGATACGGTGACTGAACGGAGGGGAACGGGGACTGCGTGGTGGATACGGTGACTGAACGGAGGGGAACGGGGACTGCGTGGTGGATACGGTGACTGAACGGAGGGGAACGGGGACTGCGTGGTGGGAACAGTGAACGGAGGGGAACGGGGACTGCGTGGTGGGAACAGTGAACGGAGGGGAACGGGGACTGCGTGGTGGGAACAGTGAACGGAGGGGAACGGGGACTGCGTGGTGGGAACAGTGAACGGGGACTGCGTGGTGGATACGGTGACTGAACGGAGGGGAACGGGGACTGCGTGGTGGATACGGTGACTGAACGGAGGGGAACGGGGACTGCGTGGTGGATACGGTGACTGAACGGAGAGGAACGGGGACTGCGTGGTGGGAACAGTGAACGGAGGGGAACGGGGACTGCGCGGTGGGAACAGTGAACGGAGGGGAACGGGGACTGCGCGGTGGGAACAGTGACTGGACGGAGGGGAACGGGGACTGCGCGGTGGGAACAGTGACTGGACGGAGGGGAACGGGGACTGCGCGGTGGGAACAGTGACTGGACGGAGGGGAACGGGGACTGCGCGGTGGGAACAGTGACTGGACGGAGGGGAACGGGGACTGCGCGGTGGGAACAGTGACTGGACGGAGGGGAACGGGGACTGCGCGGTGGGAACAGTGACTGGACGGAGGGGAACGGGGACTGCGCGGTGGGAACAGTCCCCATGTATGTAAAATGTATGTTCGCAAGCAAATGTGATCACAAATTAAGTCGTCACCTTTACCAGTTGGTTGCAAATCCGAGGCTACACTCCCATCCACGCCTTACTGCTTCTAGTTTGCTGAATTGTATTTATGCTGCTGAAGATCTGCCAACAATTGGACACTGAATTCCTCCTTGCAGGATGTTCTTAATATGGCCAAGTGTTTCACAGTGAAGTTAACCAGGAAGAAAACAGCAGGTATCTGATTTGGGCTCCTGCTGTGCTGATGTCTAAGACAAACGCTCACAGCAACAATTCCAAACAGATCTTCAAACTCTGTCTATACACACCTGAGTGGACATATTGTCCAAATAGGTTTCCTCTGTTCACCTGATTGGATGTAATCAATCCATTTTAAATCCAGGGTAGATGGTTTAACGAGCGACAGCTGTGTGTCCAATTATTTATGGACCTAACTGTGCCTTAGTGAGCTAGCTCAGTTAGCATGTGAGCTGACAGGAAGTTTCTCATTTCCCGTTTAACACAAGCTAACGTGTTAGCACCAGATCCAGATCACAACTCATTGTGTGCCCAACGTACACACTTGTTTCTATTAAGATAGAAATATTGTTCAAATTAATGAAAATGCTAACAGACATGTTGTTCATGTTGTTTGGAGCAGGATCATACGCTCCGCTGCAGAGCGCCGAGGCCAAATTAGCTCCAAAACCCACAGACGCACCACCATTCTGCAGCACTGCCAACAGACAAAAATGTCCCGTCGGTCAAACATGCACCACACTACAGAACCTCCCTGGTAGACCAGCGGTAAATCTCCACCTCCTTGAAATTAATCACACCTGAAGCAGCCAGGTGTAAGTGGGCGTGTCCTTGTTCATTCAGACAGGTGGGTGTGTCCCTGTTGTGATGGCGGTCAAGATCCAATCACAGCTCTCTATGCTGATCTATCTTGTCACTTTGCTCCGATTGGAACATTTTGGACAAAGGCGGGGCACAGACCAGCGCCGTGGACCATCCCTCAGCACTGCACCAGTTGCTGACATCCAAAGATTTTGGCCTCTCACCTGGCAGGATTGGGGACAAACTGGTGATCTGCATCCAGGACCCAAAGCAGCTCTGGAACCACGTCCCAGAGCTGACCCGACCTATGTAAGAGAGTTAGGAGGTGCAGTGATGTTTACCAGGTGCTGCTGACCCTGGTCATAGAGAGGACAAAAAAAAAAAAAAAAAAAATTCTTGGTTGTATTGAAGCACAGAGCTAATGGTGACTTTGGTTTGAACTTTGCTTCATCTGGCTGCAACTTTGACTTTGGTTCGTTGCTGAAATGTTGTTTTCTGTGATTTGCTTCTGGCACCAAGTCGCTGCCTTTTTCTCACCTTCAGAGCCACAAAAATGACTTTTGTACACAAACAGATGAACATTTTGTGTTGTTACACTAAAACCAAAGGACACCGATTTCTCATCACACACGCGCGCGCTCGCTGTGCTACGAGATGTGTTTCGGGGTGACGTGACGCTGGACGTTGTTTTGCAGGTGCTGTGTATCTGTAGCGAGTCCGTCCACGTGCTGTAGCTGTCACACGGTGAAATAAATCAGGACAGAAGAACTGAACAGCGACTGCTCTGTTATTTCAAAAAGCCTCGTTACTAGTGGCCAGAAACATAAAGGTTGTTGGTTTGATTCCCACCATTGACTTGTCAAAGTGTCTTTTTCACTGTGAAGTGGTGTGGTGGTGTGCAGCTGAGCATGGCAGCTCCCAAAATCACTTATCTTCTCTCCTGAGGTCTGGCTCAGGTTTTCCAGCTCTGCTCAGACGTCTGCATCCAGTCGTCGTGTTCATTTTCTTTGATTGAACAGCAAACATCATCAATGACTTTTTTAAAAAAAAAAAAAGAATAATAAAACTCTGGTGCACACATTTATTTTAGCTCTCTAATTCAGACTCAACAAATTAACATACAGGATCAAATCTATATACATAAAGGCCTGTCTGTCCGGGATAAACTCCCAATGTAATATGTAGCCCTAAAAACTATATATTCTGAATCCTCATGACATGGGGAACAAACTGGTACCATTTTTTTTGAAAGGTTTTGGGCAGGCAATAATTTATTTTTTTAATCTATTCTCTTTATCTATTTATCTTTTATGGTTAGTTGATGTCATCAAGAAAGCCTGAGTACAAAAAGTATAAAGGGGTCAATTCTAATTCCACCCCACCCAAACTATAATATCTAGCCCTAAAAACTATATACATTCTGAATCCTCATGACATGGGGAACAAACGGGTACCATTTTTTTTAAAAGTTGAACTGAAAATTACCCCCAAAATAGCCTTTTATGTAAGACCATAGTGTTGTACCATTGGTTTCTCAACTGTTAAGCACCTGACTGTCCTGTACAGCCCAGTTTGCATTCAACCAAAGAAGTTATTTGATTCAACATAACATTCTATTGAATCTGTAAACTATAATTACCTTTGGTGTACAACCCAGTACAGTTTGAAGATTTGCTGTCTGAAAACTTTGTATTTTCACCATTTATGACAAGATGGAAAAAGCTGGCAAGATACATAAAGGTTAAAAGTAAGATATCTTTTACTTCCTAAAGACAATTAAGAGCAACCAATAATTTAATGCCTTAATCTATTCTGTTTATCTATTTATCTTTTATGGTTACTGGGTAACCTGACACTCTGGATGACCAGGTCAAGCTGCCCTTTGGTCACACTGTTCATGACATATGTGAGTTGGTGGCCAAAGTCTTTCCAAACCTCCACTGTAACTACCAGAACCACAACTGGCTGAGCACGTGTGCTACCCTTGCTCCAAAGAACTTGGCAGTGGATGACATCAGTGCTAAGGTTCTGGCCCAGCTTCCAGGACAGGCCTCCAGCTACATGTCAATTGACACAGTGCTTGATCCAGATGAGGTGGTTAACTTCCCAGTTGAATTCCTTAACAGCCTGGCACCAGACAGCTTGGTGCTCAAAGTTTGTGCCCCAGTCATGCTCCTGCGGAATCTCAATCCACCCACGCTCTGCAATGGAACGCGACTCACAATGGCATTCTGGATGGCATTACCCTGACCTTTAGTAATACTGTGAGAAATCTTGGAGTCATTTTTGATCAGGATATGTCATTCAATGTGCATATTAAACAAATATGTAGGACTGCTTTTTTGCATTTGCGCAATATCTCTAAAATCAGAAAGGTCTTGTCTCAGAGTGATGCTGAAAAACTAATTCATGCATTTATTTCCTCTAGGCTGGACTATTGTAATTCATTATTATCAGGTTGTCCTAAAAGTTCCCTAAAAAGCCTTCAGTTAATTCAAAATGCTGCAGCTAGAGTACTGACGGGGACTAGAAGGAGAGAGCATATCTCACCCATATTGGCCTCTCTTCATTGGCTTCCTGTTAATTCTAGAATAGAATTTAAAATTCTTCTTCTTACTTATAAGGTTTTGAATAATCAGGTCCCATCTTATCTTAGGGACCTCATAGTACCATATCACCCCAATAGAGCGCTTCGCTCTCAGACTGCAGGCTTACTTGTAGTTCCTAGGGTTTGTAAGAGTAGAATGGGAGGCAGAGCCTTCAGCTTTCAGGCTCCTCTCCTGTGGAACCAGCTCCCAATTCAGATCAGGGAGACAGACACCCTCTCTACTTTTAAGATTAGGCTTAAAACTTTCCTTTTTGCTAAAGCTTATAGTTAGGGCTGGATCAGGTGACCCTGAACCATCCCTTAGTTATGCTGCTATAGACTTAGACTGCTGGGGGGTTCCCATGATGCACTGAGTGTTTCTTTCTCTTTTTGCTCTGTATGCACCACTCTGCATTTAATCATTAGTGATTGATCTCTGCTCCCCTCCACAGCATGTCTTTTTCCTGGTTCTCTCCCTCAGCCCCAACCAGTCCCAGCAGAAGACTGCCCCTCCCTGAGCCTGGTTCTGCTGGAGGTTTCTTCCTGTTAAAAGGGAGTTTTTCCTTCCCACTGTAGCCAAGTGCTTGCTCACAGGGGGTTGTTTCGACCGTTGGGGTTTTTCTGTAATTATTGTATGGCCTTGCCTTACAATATAAAGCGCCTTGGGGCAACTGTTTGTTGTGATTTGGCGCTATATAAATAAAATTGATTTGATTTGAAGAGTCTTGGAGGCCACAGTAATGACAGGCAAGGCGAAGGGAGAAGATGTCTTTATACCACTTATCCCATCAGACATGCCATTTGAGTTCAGGCGTCTGCAGTTCCCAGTCAAACCCAGCTTTGCAATGTCCATCAAGGCTCAGGGACAGTCCCTTAAGGTGGTTGGATTGAATCTGGCAGAGCCTGTGTTCTGCCACGGCCAGTTGTATGTTGGCTGCTCCAGGGTTGGTAACCCAGAAGAGCTGTACATCCACTCGCCAGGTGGCATGACAAGGAACATTGTCTAGCAAGAGGCTCTTCAAAACTAATGGTCAGAAAACACCAAGTGAATTTCATGAAGAAATATTTCTACGTTCTAATATTTACATTTGCTGTTTAAAGCCATTTTATGTTTGTAAAATTGCAATGTAAAAACAGTGAAATACACCTCTACCTCAGTTTTGATTCATTGATATTTACAATTACTTTTACCTACCTTTTGTGTGTAATTTTGTTATAAATTTGATTGCAAAACAAAGTCTGCATGAAGGACTTCAAATGTGTTTGTCTTTTAACCAAGTACTTCCACTAAGTTTGGGGAGTCCACCTCTTATAGTTCTGCTGGACAAACTTTAGCCCATTAAATATTACATTTGTAAGACATCAGCATTACAAAAACAAATGTTGAGCAATTGTTTTGATTAAAATGATTGGCATTTGGCTTATGTCTAAAACAGGTTAACCTGGGTAGCGCCGGGTACCCCAGCTAGTACAGTTTCAGAATAAATAGTAGTGCTATGTGACTAAAAAGATTAATCCAGGTTTTGAGTATATTTCTTATTGTTACATGGGAAACAAGGTACCAGTAGATTCAGTAGATTCTCACAAATCCAACAAGACCAAGCATTCATGATATGCACACTCTTAAGGCTATGAAATTGGGCTATTAGTAAAAAAAAGTAGAAAAGGGGGTGTTCACAATAATAGCAGCATCTGCTGTTGACGCTACAAACTCAAAACTATTATGTTCAAACTGCTTTTTTAGCAATCCTGTGAATCACTAAACTAGTATTTAGTTGTATAACCACAGTTTTTCATTTCTTCACATCTGCGAGGCATGGAGTTAACCAACTTGTGGCACCTTTCAGCTGTTATTCCACTCCAAGATTCTTTAATAACATTCCACAATTCATTAACATTTTTTGGTTTTGCTTCCGAAAGGGCTTTCTGATGTCACCCCACAAGTTCTCAATTGGATTTAGGTCTGCGGCCCTTGGACCCAAAAAAGAACAATTTTACTCTCATCAGTCCACAAAATATTTCTCCATTTCTCTTTAGGCCAGTTGATGTGTTCTTTGGCAAATTGTAACCTCTTCTGCACGTCTTTTATTTAACAGAGGGACTTTGTGGGGGATTCTTGCAAATAAATTAGCTTCACACAGGCGTCTTCTAACTGTCACAGCACTTACAGGCAGTGATGCCGGTAACGCGTTACTTAGTAACGCGTTACTCTAATCTGACCGCTTTTTTTAGTAACGAGTAATCTAACGCGTTAATCTTTCCAAATCAGTAATCAGATTAAAGTTACTTCTCCAAGTCACTGTGCGTTACTATTATTTTTCATTGTGGGTCGACAGCAGCATTAAACTTGGTCTGTGGGCAGGAGGTCGGGGTTCGACTGAACTGCCCACTTTAAGCGAGCTGTGAGCTTTTCATCCAGTTTTTTGCGGCTGCTCGACTCGTCCTCACCTCTTAAAGCGCGGTGATCAGCACACCTGCACTGAGCTTTACAAAGACATTTTTATACTTTATTTTTCTCCTTTATTTAGAATTCTGAGCTGAGTTGCTCTGTATCTGCTCGTTAAAAACAGCTGATCCTCCGCGACGCCTCAACAACTAACACTATTTTCCACTCAAATGCACCTAAACTCTCTTTCTGAGGACCACATGATGTGAAAACGCAATAAAACTTTCTTACCTGTAAATCTGGTCCTGTTTTCTGCATAAATAAATGTTATCCATTCTTTGTGCTCAAACGCCAAAGCAGGGGTGAATCCAGATGGAATGGGGGCGTGGGGCAAGGATGTGCCCCCTCACAACACCCCTAGATTAAAGGTCCAGTTTTGAAGCCGTTTTTTACTACAACTACTAATACTACTTAAAATAATAATAATTTCGACAAGTAAAATGTTTAGAGAATTTAAATGTTAGAAAAATGTTAGAATTTAATAGTTACATTTATAAACAATGTAGGTTTGAAATTGCAAGTTTTACTGTTACAGTGCTGTCAACAGTTAAATATGAGGTCAAGAAAGAGGTCTTTATTTTACTTTTTATAAAACAAGTATTTATTTTCATTGAAGTCAAGAAAGGGTGATTATAAAGTGAGTTTTGGCAAAACAGGTATCATTGTCATGTTGAGGTGGCAGAGGGTTGTTGTCAGCAGCTGGGAAAGTAACTAAAAAAGTAACTAGTAATCTAACTTAGTTACTTTTACAATTGAGTAATCAGTAAAGTAACTAAGTTACTTTTACAAGGACTAATCAGTAATCAGATTACTTTTTCAAAGTAACTGTGGCAACACTGGTTACAGGTAACTCCAGACTGTCTTTGATCATCCTGGAGCTGATCAATGGGTGAACCTTTCCCATTCTGGTTATTCTTCTATCCATTTTGATGGTTGTTTTCCGTTTTCTTCCACGTGTCTCTGGTTTTTTTGTCCATTTTAAAGCATTGGAGATCATTGTAGATGAACAGCCTATAATTTTTTGCACCTGCGTATAAGTTTTCCCCTCTCCAATCAACTTTTTAGTCAAACTACGCTGTTCTTCTGAACAATGTCTTGAACGTCCCATTTTCCTCAGGCTTTTAAAGAGAAAAGCATGTTCAACAGGTGCTGGCTTCATCCTTAAATAGGGGACACCTGATTCACACCTGTTTGTTCCACAAAATTGACAAACTCACTGACTGAATGCCACACTACTATTATTGTGAACACCCCCTTTTCTACTTTTTTTTACTAATAGCCCAATTTCATAGCCTTAAGAGTGTGAATATCATGAATGTTTGGTCTTGTTGGATTTGTGAGAATCTACTGAATCTACTGGTACCTTGTTTCCCAGGTAACAATAAGAAATATACTCAAAACCTGGATTAATCTTTTTAGTCACATAACACTACTATTATTCTGAACACTGCTGTATATACATACACAGCCACTAAGATTTGGTTCAATGCCCCTTAGCAAGCTGCAGCTCAACCAGATGGTTTTGGTCGCCATCATGAATTCAGGCTGATATTTAACAGCTCTTCGTGGCAGTTTATTTAAATTGTTTGGTTTCCTGACAGGGACTCTGCATTTAAAGATTAGACCACAAATATTCCAGAAGGGCTGAGCTCAGAGCTTTGGGAAGACCATTCCAGAAGCTTCATGTAAGTCTGCTGTGTTCAACACAACCAGTTTTGATGTGTTTGTGATCATTGTCCTGTTGGAACACAATTGTGGCAACGTTTCAACCGTCTAGCTGTTGACTAGAGGTGACGGTGAAGAATTTGGAGGTAGTCCACCTCCTCCTCCACTTTTCCATGCACTTTGTGCACTGCACCATCACCATGCTTTGGAAAACTGAAAACTAAAAGTCCAACAACCACAGAAGACAATAAGCCAGTCAGCCATCTTTCAGTGGATCGGAGAATGGAGGGTTGGAGCACCTTAACCCAACATTCACAGAGAATAAATCTGGGCTCCGGAAAAAAAAACCTGCCAGCTGCAAAATGACCACATGGGCATCACTCCCTCACCAAGGCACAAAGCTACACAGAGGACTTCAAACAAAATTAATAAATTATAGTGCAACAGCGCCACCAACAGGCAGGGCAATGTCCACAACCATTTATCAGCAACAAACCATCTTTCACAACACGGACAGATTAGCATTAGCAAAGCAGACCAAGCAACGTCATCAGGATTCTTTTTTCAAAAATTAGTTGTTTGCTAATATTAAAACTGTCCCCGATGTGAAGGTGCTGTTTTAGCCCTGGATTACAGATGATGCTGGATTACAGCATCACAATCTCACAATTTGACTGTTTTTCCTGGAAAAGACCAGTAAATATACAGATGGCCATTTTGTCAAGAAATAGTGATTATAAATGTTACAAACTGCACTAAAAGGACGCTCAGACGTCCTGGTGCTAAAGGTTTAATGGAACACAGCCAGCAGGTCAACCCGGTAACTGTTAGTGTAGGTCTGGATCAAAGGCAAGACCTAGCCTTTGATCCATGATGGTGATCTTTGATCATTATTATCCCTTTGATTCTGATTCCAGGATCAAAGCAGTCAGGACCTGTTGCAAGTTCAGTGCCAACGATTAAAAACAGAAAAAATGAAGTAAAGATGTTAAAGAGCCAACTGCGTCCCTCAAATCATTTCTTTAAAATAATCTGATGAAGTTCGCACAAAACAATAAAGTTTATCAGTTTGAACATTAAATATCTTGTCTTTGTGGTGTATTCAATTGAATATAGGTTGAAGAGGATTTGAAAATCATTGTATTCTGTTTTTATTTACATTTTACACAACGTCCCAACTTCATTGGAATTGGGGTTATAGTTAAAAAAAAAACAAAAAAAAACACACATTTGCAACAAAAAACATTTGAAAATTCCTTCTAAAACAAGTCCTGCACTTTGTTGTCAACCTATTGACCTTGACTCAGGAGACACGTGATGTCACAGCGTGATGTCGGTGTCTTCAAACGGCAGCAGTTGTGGATCAGGACGTGGCTGTTCACTTCTTAGCCAGTAGGGGTCGCACAGACCAGGCCATCGTTTGATCTTACGGACGCTGAGTAAAGCTTTAAGCTCGACACGGTTACAGGCTGCATTCAGGGTACGTAGAGTTTACAAAGGTTCTGTGCTTAACCTGAACCCAGCACCGTCCACTTCCTGTTGTCCGTGTGGGCACACAGTGGCGCTCCACAGTGTTCAGTGTGGCAGCAGGCGCTAACAGTTAGCAGCTAACACGGGCCACGGCAGCGAGGAATAAACAGACATGAGGCAAGACGACTGTCAGAGTGCCGCTCGTTGCTAACATCAGGTCGTGTTTGTTTGTGAATCGGGTGCTGTCGCTGTGCCAACGTACAGCTGTTTAACAGCAGGAAGCAACCGCTCACCAATACATAACAGTAACATGGAGCAAAAGGTGCAACTGGGAGGTATGAAGGACAAGCACAGACAAAGACACTCCACAAGACAAACACCAGAACATGGACGTCTTGTGTTTCTGCCCATGTTTGGATTATCTGAACTCAACATTTCACTTTATTCTGCATTCATCAAGCTGTGACCCCCGAGTCCGAGTTGGTGGATCATAATGGCACCACTGAGAAAGTTCAGACCTCTGGACTTTCTTCAGGTTTGTACTTTTATCACAACCGTATCCACTGAGGAGTTTAGTTCACGAGCACATAAATGTGAACTCTATTTTCTGAAGTCATTCTGCAGTGCTGGAAGCTGGACTTCTGGCACATTTCATTTGAGACATTAAAGGATGTGAAAGGGGAAGTTGAACTTCTCTTTTGGAGGAAGAGAAGGAGAGGCCATGTAGAAACATGTGGTACATGCTACTGTCCAGTGGAACAGTCCGACCACATCTTCTCAAAGGCACCACCATGAAGATGGTTTGCCCCAAATGGTGTAAATTTTTTTATTGAAATTCTCCAAAGGTGACTTTTACTAGAAAACACCACACAAATAACCTCTTACAATCCAGTCTTGGGCTTACATCCAGGAAAAGTCATCGGTTTTGATTCCAAATAGTGGACGTATGGTTCCTGCAGTGACCGGGACCTTAAGGGGGACTTGGCCTGTGACTGTCGATCCCTTCATGACTCGAGGTGGTTTGACTCAAACAGCTCCTCCTGTAACCGTACTAGAGCTGCCAGTGGATCCGCTGTGAGAGGGGCTTCATGCTGGGAGGACAACTTGGACATGTAGCCTTGATCAGAGCCACTGCTTGGACCCTTTTCAGAGGGCTCCATGGCCTCTGGTTCTTCCACCTCCACAGCCTGACTGTGGCTGGTTTCTGGATGAAACACAAATTCATCACGCAAGTCTGTAAATGACTCTTCCGGCAGACTCGACTCCAGGGAGTTCTGTAGGACTGAGCTTCTTCTGCCTATCTGATGGCAAAAGTGGTTTACAGACAGAAGACCCTCCTCGTCCTCATCATCCGTGGGAATTTGACTGAGTGCTTCCTCTTCACTGGGGTTCCCACGACCTTCAGATTGTGGCGGACTGTTTAACAGAGGATCGTACATCCAGGAGGCTTCTGTACTCGGTTTATGAAGATACAGTTGACTGGTCAGGTCATCTTCTAAGCTAAATGAAGATGTAAGGTTCATCACTGGTCTCAGCTCGGTGACCGGCGTCGGTTTGTACCCTGGGTTTGGTTCAGGGGTTATGACGTGAATGTTGTTCCCCTTTTCATTGATTTCCACCTCGTGCATGCAGGCAGGAGGTCCTTCTCTGAGAAGAGGAACGTACTCGAGGACAGGAGGGATTTGCACTTGAGCCATGATCATTTCGTTCTCAGTCCTAAGGTCTTCTTCACTTTCTACACACTGCGTCTGAAACCAATCAGGATTTTCCAGCTGGTAGGTCTGGAAGGCCTCAATGGCATCCTTCAGCGTGCTGCCTGAGGGACAGTTCGAATATTCATCCCCACTGATGCCCTCAATGTGGTTAACTTGACCTGGCTGATACTTCTCAATATCTAAAATTCGGAAGTACAGATCTTCAAAATGTTTCATCAGTTTGTATTTGACTCCAATACCAAAAACTGACGGTACGTCTTCTTCACCGCTGACGTCCTCAAAGTAAGCCACCATGTACTTGCCCAGCATGCCTGTATGGTGCATGTCTGGCAGGAAGAGGTTTAGGAACGGAATGAGCATGTCGTCCGTAGGTGAAAGAACATCTTCTCTGAGGGTCACCTGACCTTCTCCGCACATGGCCTTCCACTTTGCCTGGACTCCTCGTGAGCACAACACCAGGATTTTGTCAGCTGGGTTTTTCAGCTGTTGTCTCTGCCACTCCAGCCAGCGGAGGCGGCCCACCATGCCCACTGACGTCGAGTCCAGCAAGTCTACCAGCACCTTGGTGCCACACTTGGCCTGGAGGAAAGCACAAAGCTTCAGCACAATGTCCCTGTAGAGGTAGTGGTCCTGGGAATAGATGACCAGCACTTTGGGGGTCTGTTTAAGTGGATACTGCCTCTGCTTCTCCCCGGCCTGAAGCAGCACAGGATCACCTGGTTTGACTGAAATTCAAAATGGAATCACATATAAAATAATACACAGTCACAAGTGGAGGCATTAATACAAATGAATCAATCAGGTGTACACACGACTGACCTGGTCTGTTTCTGCACATAACACACACAACAAACCCGATGGCCCCGAACAGAAACACCACTGCCACGGTGACAAGCACGTACGAGGAGGCGTCAGGTGCATCTGTGGGCTGGGGCTCTGAAGAAATCAAAGGAGAGTCCGTGGTCAGCCGTGCTGCTGCGCCAACAAAACCGAACCCCCAACAAACGCTACCAGTCAAAGGTTTGGAGCCGCGATCCCAGTGGGACAGTGAAAGGACTAAGATCACACGACTGAATGTTTCCAAGACTTTTGCCTAAAACCTATTTTTGGGTTGCTTCTGAAAGAGTTTTGAGGGTCTCCATCCCAAACTGGCCCATTTGTGACTCAAGAGTGTGGCCTGTCTTGACATCTCATATCTGCCAATGTGAAAGAGACCAGCAGGAGGCGCTGTGCATGTGGTAGTAAGTGAAGCTCACTTCCCCAACAAACAAAAGGACTCTGTGGCCACAAAGGCCAGAGCCTGGGTTTTAGTTTTCTGGTCAGAGCGCCTGTGTCCCACGCTGGAGACTGTGAGGCGGTGTCCCGAGTAGAGCAACAGTGAAGTGAGAGACACGCTGCACACAACGCACAGGTTAAACCGACATACCTGGACATATATTGTGACTCGTCCTTTGTCGCACACAGTCTTGGCCGCACTGTGGGAAAATGGGTTTGATCTGTAATCAATAAAATAAAAAATAAAAAAAGGAAAGTGATCCATAACAGAAATGATAACGGCAGTAAAACAAAAATAAATGTGTACTGCAGACGGACCTCCACCACAAACTGGCAGCAGGACTGTGGCCACTGGTCCAAGTTGAAGGTTACATTCAGGGCTGTCTGATTGTCCTGGAAAACAGTGTTTCATGAATTAAAACATCTTATTACAGAAGCTTTACTGAGGAACAAACAAAAAACTCTTATTTTGTTCTCAGCACTTCTGAAGGCGCTCTATAAATTTAATGTAACAGCACAACTGCTTCACCTTTAGCAAGTCAAAGGTTCATCATTCTGTCTCTACATTTCAATATGAACATTGTTCTACAGAAATTCTAAATTTGCTAACAGAGCTGAATTCATGGTGTCACAGGGCAAAAAAAAAAAAAAGCTGAGTAAAGATCTCTCAGGAGCTTTTACAGCCCAAAATATAACGTACACTTAACAAAAATATAAACGCAACACTTTTGGTTTTGCTCCCATTTTGTATGAGATGAACTCAAAGATCTAAAACTTTTTCCACATACACAATATCACCATTTCCCTCAAATATTGTTCACAAACCAGTCTAAATCTGTGATAGTGAGCACTTCTCCTTTGCTGAGATAATCCATCCCACCTCACAGGTGTGCCATATCAAGATGCTGATTAGACACCATGATTAGTGCACAGGTGTGCCTTAGACTGTCCACAATAAAAGGCCACTCTGAAAGGTGCAGTTTTATCACAGCACAATGCCACAGATGTCGCAAGATTTGAGGGAGCGTGCAATTGGCATGCTGACAGCAGGAATGTCAACCAGAACTGTTGCTCGTGTATTGAATGTTCATGTCTCTACCATAAGCCGTCTCCAAAGGCGTGTCCGAGAATTTGGCAGTACATCCAACCAGCCTCACAACCGCAGACCACGTGTAACCACACCAGCCCAGGACCTCCACATCCAGCATGTTCACCTCCAAGATCGTCTGAGACCAGCCACTCGGACAGCTGCTGAAACAATCGGTTTGCATAACCAAAGAATTTCTGCACAAACTGTCAGAAACGTCTCAGGGAAGCTCATCTGCATGCTCGTCGTCCTCATCGGGGTCTCGACCTGACTCCAGTTCGTCGTCGTAACTGACTTGAGTGGGCAAATGCTCACATTCGCTGGCGTTTGGCACATTGGAGAGGTGTTCTCTTCACAGATGATGCGAAGGAGATGTGTTGCACTGCATGAGGCAAATGGTGGTCACACCAGATACTGACTGGTATCCCCCCCCAATAAAACAAAACTGCACCTTTCAGAGTGGCCTTTTATTGTGGGCAGTCTAAGGCACACCTGTGCACTAATCATGGTGTCTAATCAGCATCTTGATATGGCACACCTGTGAGGTGGGATGGATTATCTCACCAAAGGAGAAGTGCTCACTATCACAGATTTAGACTGGTTTGTGAACAATATTTGAGGGAAATGGTGATATTGTGTATGTGGAAAAAGTTTTAGATCTTTGAGTTCATCTCATACAAAATGGGAGCAAAACCAACAGTGTTGCGTTTATATTTTTGTTGAGTATATTTGCTTGAAGGAACAGTGACAGGAAGCTTTTTGTCTCCCCACACAACCACAAACAAACCAGAGAACTGATTTTTTTTTGGTGTTGGATGTTCTGACATTTGCCTGCTGAGGACTTTCTGGTCCAGCTCTCATGAAGACAAAAGAGCTGCACTTCCAGGCCCTGCAGGAGTCTTTGATTAGATTCAACAGGTGGGACACGGCACCCAAACACAGGTCCAACTCGGGTCTAAAGTCAATTCTTTGTTGTCTATCAACAGGGTGGATTAGAATCACACAACAAGGCGCCCGGTGTGACCCGCGGGGAGATAAGCGGGCACAGCTGGAGCATGGTGAGGTCTTACCTTGTGTGCACGCTGACACTGTTGGACATCGGAGCAGCGGACAAGCACAAAGTACTCGTGTGCGAGTCTGTCGGTATTAAAACAGACGGTGAGAGCAGCGGGTGCTGCGGCTGCAGCGAGGTGTGTCACGCGGATATCAGGCTGCCACAGACTGCCTATAACACATCAAGAGTCCCTCAGAGGTCTTACAGGCTTCAGTGGTCCTGACCCTCAGACTATCAGCCACTCACCGCTCTGCACACAGACCCGGGTCTCCCGCATTCTGCCTTCTTGACAACCTAAGACAATCAGAGGTGGGAGAAAACAGAAGCACATCATGAGCACGTCTGTGGTCAACAGGAACATCGACTCAGACACTCGTGTGACACTCAGTCATGTGGATCTGCTGGAGTTCAAACATCACATCAGCATGTGGAAGGAAGTCGATTTCAGTGACCCTGAGCGTGGAACGGTTAGTGGTGGCAAACAGCTCCTGGGGTTGTATTTATTTATTATAAAACACATACACACACACACACACACACAAGCTGTCTCTCTCTAGGGTCTAACCTATCCATCTCTAAAGTCTGCAGGGAGTGAAGACCTCTTGGCAAAAATGCAAAGGTCAGAAAAAAGGCCAGACTGGTGCCAGCTGATCACAAAGAACCGCTGGTTACAATCGAAGTCTGAAGGAGATCAAATCTGATTGGACAACACATGAAGCACCAGGTGCCACTTCCTGTCAGCTAAGAACAAAAGCAGAGGCTACAGAGAACACCAAAACTCACCAAAAGTGGACTGTGGAAGAACAGAAAAATGGTGGCTGGTCTGATGAGATTTCTGCTACTGTACTCAGGTGGCGAGAATCTGAAGACACCGATCCCGACTTGTCATACAGTGACGTGTGACAGTTTTAAAGTTCTCCGTCTCTAGATTTTGCTTTATTCTGGATTAATTTGACAAGCTTTTCTTTCTACAGTCATCACCTTCAAATCAAAGGTAAACTGAACATTTTCCTCTTTTACTGACTTCCTGCTGTAAATGTGATGCAGACTTTTCTGATCATTTATCAGCATGCGCACTATAAAACCTGTTATAATATGATGGGAAATGAAGGAGTGAAAGTAGAAAAGTGTGAAATCACAGCCTTTTGTGTCTGATTTAACAGGTGCACATCAGGCTGCAGGTCTGAGTCTGAACACGGTGTGAAAAACTAAACAGTCAGGCTTTTGATCCCAGAAATGACTCCGGTCCCACTTTCCTCAAGTCGGCGAGTGTCAGAGCTGAACTTTAATTTGTACCTCTGTTACTGTGCACGTCCAGACTGCTCGGGGTTTTTAACGGAAATACAGTTTGATTGGATGAGACATTTTATCTGATGTGAGTGAAAAATCTGTAATACAAAATCTGTTATACATGACGGAAAACAATAGAAAAACTTTGGGACTTTTTTTGTCCAGTGACTGTGAATATTTGGTTTATACGATGACGGTTTAGGTGAGTTTTACTGGACATGGGACTGAACAATAAACTGACCTCTCAAAGGTTTGATGATGAAGTCGCTTCCATCCACTTTATTTTCCTAAATTTTCCTTCTGTTCAGATCTGAAGGGAATCTGTACGTCTTGAAGCCCTTTTTGTGTCTATTTGTGCCTCCAAATGCACAACAACCTGTCATTTTCAGCGAATAAATAAATAAAATAGCTGGATTTACATGCAGACACAGCAAACACTATTTTGAACCCAAGATGGCACCACGAGTCATGTGACATTTTTTTTCCAACTCATCATGTCACTACTCTCTCAATTAAGGCACTATACTGTGTCGTGGTTGTTCCTGGGCTGTTCCACTGGCAGTTTGTTGGGTTGCTCTGGTGGCCTTGGCAGGTGCCATCTTTGCCCCCAGGGCCCTTGTGCTGTCCTGGTTCTCATTTCCTTCAGCGCTCTGCAGTCTGGATCTCTTTCCGTCAAGGTACGTGCACTCACCCGTGTGGCTCCTGTCATGCTACAGTGGTCGGCCAAACACACCAGCCACAGTCACCACTCGTCTCTGGTTCTTGTCTGTCTTTATGTTGTTTTGGTAGAAACTGTCTGTCAGCTTTAAATAAAATGTTATAGGCTGATCAAGAAGGGCAGGTGAAGGTCACACACACACACACACACACATTATCTGTCTTGCAAGATTAAATTGCATATATGTTCCTAGCTTGCTAACGCTGACGTTAGCGAGCGCTCTATCCTGTGTTTCAGCACTGTCCTAGCAGTCTGTCCCACATGTACTTGGATGCTGTAAATTCAGTTCCACATCCCCAGAAGTCAGAACTCCTAATCATCAACTCGTAGGAACATCACACGCTCACAGTCACTCTGCGTTACTGTTGCCATGGCTACATTTACAGTGTATACTGTTGCATCAGGTACCTGCACTACCTATGAGGCGATTGTGAAGTTTTGAGCCTGGCTATCCATTTATTGCATTCTGAGAAACCAATATGTCTTGAGAATGTGAGGTTTTGACTCACTGGGTGTTATGTTGGCTTCAGTGGCTGTGACTGGACAAACTGTACATACTATAACTACAGACATGTCTTTGAGCTGACTGTGTTCGAGGCCTCAGCCCCACTCACCAGGAACGATGACATCTGCATTAACATTGTAGTCGGTGTGGCCATGCTCAGGTTTGGGGACATTGAAGATGGAAACCCGGTATTGTTGACCAGGGTCAACCACCACCATGTCAGCTGAGAACGACCACTGGAGAAAGAAAAACAAAAAGGGTTTTTTTTTTTTTTTTAATTGTTAGTTTTTAAACATAGGAATGTCACTTTAAACAAACAAACCAAACTGTTCATTTGATAACTAGACACACACTCAGAGTTTATCATCTGCTTCACCATCACAGTCAACAAAAACTGTTCTCCATGCGCTGCGTACGTGAATCAGCCACACCCAAACACGCACTTCACCTTTTCTCCAACTGATTCACTCTGGATGAATGCATTCAGTGTTTGGATATGTTGTAGCGCATGTGCACGTATATCCATGCAACAAAAGGACTGTGTCGTATGTAATTCTGCGACTGAATCATTGCTCAGAAAAGAATGCAGCCATCTGCGATCACACTGGGTTTCTGTTTTTATATGTCACACCACTGGGGATCAGAGCTGTTCACATGCAAATGTCCACTGCTGCTGAAACATTTTTCCCACTTGATGTTCAAAGTCACGCTTCTGTAAACTGCTGCCTGGTTTGCACAAACGAAGGCACAGTTCTCTCTGACAAAACATCACTGCAGATGACACAAAATATTATTACGTTGTGTCGGCCCTCAGCAGCTCCACGGCAATGAGGCTGATTGCACTCCTGCAAAGCGCCCCCCCCCCTCGCTGTGAACAAATATGCAGCCATCAAGGATCACCTCCTCAAAAAGTTTGAACTGCCAGGTGCTGACAGATGCCAGCAGGCTCTTCTCTCTGCATGGGCTGGAGGACAACAAGCCCTTCAGAGTTCATGGACAGAATGCTGCAGCTCCTGAGAGGACACCAGCCAGACTTTTTGTGCAGCAACTCTCTCCTCAGGTGCGCGCAGTGCTGGCCAACACCATGACCATGGACTGCCGTGTGCTGGCAGAGGAGGCCAACGAATTCTTCCTGGCCGGCCAGCAGCACGACATGACAGCAGCCGCACTTGCCACATCACGCGCAGTGGCAGAAGGTCCACACCACACACCAGCACCGCCCGCAGAGGAAGCAGCTGCATCTCTCCTCCACAGCAGCACTCACAAACCGGCTTCTGTACTGTATGAAAACGTTCAGCTGATCAAACAAAATGCTAACATTACAAAAACTAAGCAAATGATAAGAAACCGTCAAGAACAACAGCAAAATGAAATACAGATGAATTGAGGTTTTTGGTGGCATTTGTTCAAATTTTTTGACAGTTTAAAAATCCTGATGCCAGCTACAGGAATGAAGCTGCGCAAAGATTAAATGATGCCAACAAAAGTCAACGAAAGTCCAGATTTCTTGTTTTGTTTGGGCTTCGTTGTCCTTCCTTAGTGCCGTATGACCGATTCAAGTCCAAGTCTGAAACCTGAGTCCCCATCTCTGACTCACACACGCACTTTTGTTTCCCTCTTCATGATAAATTTATTGAGAGATGCAACTAATACAAGTACTCATGAGTCATATCCTTCAAAATACAGTACATGTGCAAAATATCTGACAAATAATTAAGTTTTATGAGTGCAGTGTGCCAAATCAAGAGGCAGATCCACTGTGGCAAACTAGAGGGAAACAAGGGAGAAGCCAAAGGAACCCAGTTTCAATGAATGTTTGAGTGCAATAGAAAGAATATTTTCACAAGTTGGAAGATAGAACATATCTACAAATGAATTGTTTTATATGACACCTAAACCAGGGATATGATTCAGCAACAGAGAAATCCCAGCAAACAAGAAGACTTAGGGCAGGGAAGCTGAAGGGTTCTAGATGTTCTGATTGCATTCTACACCATGTTAGATCAATAAAATAAAGAAATCTCATGAGAAGATTTGATAAAATGTTTTTGCAACACAGAACAGTCTGAGTATTTATTAGCAAAGTTACACGTCAGGACAATCCTGAAGAGAGACACTGAAATCTGAAACAGTAACAGTTAGACTGCAGCCTAAGAACATGCTGACACACGACCGGGTGATAGAAGGTCAAAATGTTCCCTCACAGCAGAGGCTTTCCTGTTCCTGGCAGCATCAAAGAGCCTCACCACGCAATCAGAACAGGAACAGGAGCACAAGCCTCCCACGACTCAGCTGGGTCAACTGTCGTCAGGCTTCACTTCATCATCTACAGCCACGCCGCCTCTCGGTGGCTTCACAGAGCGAGGGTCCGCTCACAGCTCTCACTCACCTTATTCTGTCCTCCATCTTCAACACTCTATTATACATTTGATATTTAGAAAATGTCATTTTAGCAGCGCACGTTAAAATAAATAAATAAAATAAATCAGGCTTTAAAACATGCATGTTAAACATTTAAACGTTGTCAACACAATTCTTGGAAGAAACGCACCTTTTCCATGGCGGGATTCCTCATGCTGAGTTTATCTTTGAAAGAATATCGCACACACAGGTTCTGGTTGGTGGCGACCACGAGAACATGAAGCTCTGTGGCCTTCAGGTAACTGATGCTGCCTGTGGAGGGCAAAAACACAAAACAGCTTCCCAACATCTCATCACCGTTGTCATGGCAACCACAAGAGGACGTCAGACCTCTGATCAGTCCTTCCAGGAATGAACGCGTTTTACATCAGTCAACAAGGCTTCCCACGGCAACACCTTCAGGTGTACGGCACCAAACTCACTCCTTGATTAGGTTTGTGACACGGAAGCGTTTACCCACAAAAACGACACAGCCGACAGAAACTGATCTTTTTCAGTGGCAGACTGTTATTACTGCACAAGCGAATCTTCTGGGAAGATTCAGCAGCACGTTTTTAGTTTTTTTTTTTTTACACTCTTTATACGTCTCGGTCACATGACCTACAGGAAGCAGAAACAAAGCCACCGGCCGCTGTTATTCTCAGTCAGAGCGGGAGCTTTACAGTGACAAGTGGGCGCCACGTCATCAGCCAGGCGGGGCCAAAATAGCCGAGAGGCCTGTATTATGCAATTACAACGTTAGCATGCTAACTAGCGATGCAGGAAGATCACTGAAACACACAAGTGCAGTCAAGAATGAAGTAAAAGCTCGGAGAGATCGTGTCGGGATTCACCGGCCTTTAAACACTGTGCACAATAGCACCATGTAAGCACCAGCTGGCCACGCCCCCAGAACCACCATCAAGCAACAAACCCCAACTGCTTATCATCCTCATTTGAAGCTACTCTGACCGTCACTTTAGACGCTTCGCCACAAAGGTTTTTTTTTTAATACTATGTTAAAAATTCTTTTTAGATTTAAAATGTTAATTTCAATCAAATATAATGTAACTGTACGCAATTCATTTTTGGCTCGTGTCACTCCGTCTAGTTCAACAGGAACACGTCCAGATCTGTTTATAGCAGATAACACAATCACAATAACCACTGCTGTTTTTCACCTGTTCCAACAATTTCATGGTCTCAAAACCACTGCAACATGCACTCCAACTTTTTCAAAAAACCTCCAGGAAATGATCCTCTTTGGGGTGCAAGAATCATCACAAAATTCTGAAATCCAGGAAGGACTGAGTGACAGCTCCTGGCCCCGGAGGTTTGGTTTTTCCTGATCAGACGTCATATTCACCGTCGTCCTTGATCTTCCAGTGAGCTGCCAGAACAGGGTGGAGCCGCCCCGCCTCATCCCGCCTGGTGTCCACCATCACGTTCAGATCCTCAGGCCCGCTGGGCGTGTAGTTACTAACGAGGAGCCACCCTTTGTCCATGCAGTTACCTGCACACACGCCAAGTTCACAGCAACACAAACGGGGATAAAAATAATCATTTAAAGGCCAAATCATCAAATTCTTTCCAAATGCGGGTTAGGGTTTTAAGCACAATTTTAAGAATGAATAGAAGAAAGACTCCATATTTGCTCACAAACGTTTGTGTATTTTCCATATTTACACAGAGTGACGGTTGAGGAAGCAGGAGAAAAAAAACAAAACAAAAAAAAGAAAACTTTCCATTCATGACACAGACGTCAAATCACAGCGAGGACACACTGATACAAAACTTCAAACTACACAGAAAACTGACTGAACAATATTCAGTTGTTCAATCAGTTTGAACAATTTGAACTGATATTCAACAGCAGAGTAAATAAAGTCATACACAGTGCGTTTAAAACAAAATACCCAAGTCCAAACATTCAAACCATCTGAACACGCAGTAAACTCTTATCCACAGAAGACGTCCTTATTTTAGAATACGACATCTGGAAAGATTTTAATTCCTTATCGTGGAAAAAAAGGTGGGGCTATGACATCACTGTTTCAGAACCCTGACCAATGAGATGCTGTAAGAAATCCCACCAGGGGAAGGACGCGCTGGCAGATCAAGAGCGCCATCATTCATGGTGGAGCTGCAGAGAAATCTGCAGACCTCATGACATCGCCAACATGTTAGAAAATCTGAGTTTTGTGGAAAATCTAAAAGCAGAAATCCGCGTTTCTGCAGAAAACTTATCTGTCTGTGATCGGTGAAGCTAAATATCATAATCAACGGCCCAAACAAATCCTGCCACGCGCTTTTTTTCCCCTCATTTGATTGGCATCGATCTCATATATGGCCTCAATCCATCTTTAATACCTACACAAGCATCACGCCAATCAAACCGCTACACCACAGCATGTGTCCGAGTAACACCAAGACTTAATTAGGGCGCTGTAAATGTTTCAGATTCTTCAACATTGAAACAAAAACAAATGATTCAATCACCTTTTTAGAATTTTTTTGGAGTTTTAATATACTTTTCACACTTTTTTACAGGATGTAAAATTTATTTAAGGGTGATTCTTTAACTACGGGCACTATTGGCCTTGTAAATGTAATTTCCACCACACCATTGCCTTACAATATAAAGCGCCTTGGGGCAACTGTTTGTTGTTTTTTGGCGCTATATACATGTGCTCTGATGTCACCGTTTATCTCCATAGAAACTACCCAAACAATCTTTCAGACAAACTGTTTAAAGGGACATTACAGCGTTGTGGTGGAAATTACAGCAATCGTGTGGGACAACTACATTTTGTTTAAAAAAAATCACAACAGTTGTATGACACTGAATACCCCAATTTTATTCAGATATTTTAAAACATTAGAAAAAACGCTTTTTTACCATTCATTTTTATCACTGAAGATCAAATCAAATCAATTTTATTTATATAGTGCCAAATCACAACAAACAGTTGCCCCAAGGCGCTTTATATTGTAAGGCAAAGCCATACAATAATTACAGAAAAACCCCAACGGTCAAAACGACCCCCTGTGAGCAAGCACTTGGCAACAGTGGGAAGGAAAAACTCCCTTTTAACAGGAAGAAACCTCCAGCAGAACCAGGCTCAGGGAGGGGCAGTCTTCTGCTGGGACTGGTTGGGGCTGAGGGAGAGAACCGGGAAAAAGACATGCTGTGGAAGGGAGCAGAGATCAATCACTAATGATTAAATGCAGAGTGGTGCATACAGAGCAAAAAGAGAAAGAAACACTCAGTGCATCGTGGGAACCCCCCAGCAGTCTAAGTCTATAGCAGCATAACTAAGGGATGGTTCAGGGACACCTGATCCAGCCCTAACTATAAGCTTTAGCAAAAAGGAAAGTTTTAAGCCTAATCTTAAAAGTAGAGAGGGTGTCTGTCTCCCTGATCTGAATTGGGAGCTGGTTCCACAGGAGAGGAGCCTGAAAGCTGAAGGCTCTGCCTCCCATTCTACTCTTACAAACCCTAGGAACTACAAGTAAGCCTGCAGTCTGAGAGCGAAGCGCTCTATTGGGGTGATATGGTACTATGAGGTCCCTAAGATAAGAAGGTACCTGACTATTCAAAACCTTATAAGTAAGAAGAAGAATTTTAAATTCTATTCTAGAATTAACAGGAAGCCAATGAAGAGAGGCCAATATGGGTGAGATATGCTCTCTCCTTCTAGTCCCCGTCAGTACTCTAGCTGCAGCATTTTGAATTAACTGAAGGCTTTTCAGGGAACTTTTAGGACAACCTAATAATAATGAATTACAATAATCCAGCCTAGAGGAAATAAATGCATGAATTAGTTTTTCAGCATCACTCTGAGACAAGACCTTTCTGATTTTAGAGATATTGCGTAAATGCGAAAAAGCAGTCTTACATATTTGTTTAATATGCGCTTTGAATGACATATCCTGATCAAAAATGACTCCAAGATTTCTCACAGTATTATTAGAGGTCAGGGTAATGCCATCCAGAGTAAGGATCTGGTTAGACACCATGTTTCTAAGATTTGTGGGGCCAAGTACAATAACTTCAGTTTTATCTGAGTTTAAAAGCAGGAAATTAGAGGTCATCCATGTCCTTATGCTGTAAGACAATCCTGCAGTTTAGCTAATTGGTGTGTGTCCTCTGGCTTCATGGATAGATAAAGCTGGGTATCATCTGCGTAACAATGAAAATTTAAGCAATGCCGTCTAATAATACTGCCTAAGGGAAGCATGTATAAAGTGAATAAAACTGGTCCTAGCACAGAACCTTGTGGAACTCCATAATTAACCTTAGTCTGTGAAGAAGATTCCCCACTTACATAAACAAACTGTAATCTATTAGATAAATATGATTCAAACCACCGCAGCGCAGTGCCTTTAATACCTATGGCATGCTCTAATCTCTGTAATAAAATTTTATGGTCAACAGTATCAAAAGCAGCACTGAGGTCTAACAGAACAAGCACAGAGATGAATCCACTGTCTGAAGCCATAAGAAGATCATTTGTAACCTTCACTAATGCTGTTTCTGTACTATGATGAATTCTAAAACCTGACTGAAACTCTTCAAATAGACCATTCCTCTGCAGATGATCAGTTAGCTGTTTAACAACTACCCTTTCAAGAATTTCTGAGAGAAAAGGAAGGTTGGAGATTGGCCTATAATTAGCTAAGATAGCTGGGTCAAGTGATGGCTTTTTAAGTAATGGTTTAATTACTGCCACCTTAAAAGCCTGTGGTACATAGCCAACTAATAAAGATAGATTGATCATATTTAAGATCGAAGCATTAAATAATGGTAGGGCTTCCTTGAGCAGCCTGGTAGGAATGGGGTCTAATAAACATGTTGATGGTTTGGATGAAGTAACTAATGAAAATAACTCAGACAGAACAATCGGAGAGAAAGAGTCTAACCAAATACCGGCATCACTGAAAGCAGTCAAAGATAACGATACATCTTTGGGATGGTTATGAGTAATTTTTTCCTCTAATAGTTAAAATTTTATTAGCAAAGAAAGTCATGAAGTCATTACTAGTTAAAGTTAAAGGAATACTCGGCTCAATAGAGCTCTGACTCTTTGTCAGCCTGGCTACAGTGCTGAAAAGAAACCTGGGGTTGTTCTTATTTTCTTCAATTAGTGATGAGTAGTAAGATGTCCTAGCTTTACGGAGGGCTTTTTTATAGAGCAACAGACTCTTTTTCCAGGCTAAGTGAAGATCTTCTAAATTAGTGAGACGCCATTTCCTCTCCAACTTACGGGTTATCTGCTTTAAGCTGCGAGTTTGTGAGTTATACCACGGAGTCAGGCACTTCTGATTTAAAGCTCTCTTTTTCAGAGGAGCTACAGCATCCAAAGTTGTCTTCAATGAGGATGTAAAACTATTGACGAGATACTCTATCTCACTTACAGAGTTTAGGTAGCTACTCTGCACTGTGTTGGTATATGGCATTAGAGAACATAAAGAAGGAATCATATCCTTAAACCTAGTTACAGCGCTTTCTGAAAGACTTCTAGTGTAGTGAAACTTATTCCCCACTGCTGGGTAGTCCATCAGAGTAAATGTAAATGTTATTAAGAAATGATCAGACACAAGGGAGTTTTCAGGGAATACTGTTAAGTCTTCTATTTCCATACCATAAGTCAGAACAAGATCTAAGATATGATTAAAGTGGTGGGTGGACTCATTTACATTTTGAGCAAAGCCAATAGAGTCTAATAATAGATTAAATGCAGTGTTGAGGCTGTCATTCTCAGCATCTGTGTGGATGTTAAAATCGCCCACTATAATTATCTTATCTGAGCTAAGCACTAAGTCAGGTCTGAAAATTCACAGAGAAACTCACAGTTAACGACCAGGAGGACGATAGATAATAACAAATAAAACTGTTTTTTGGGACTTCCAATTTGGATGGACAAGACTAAGAGTCAAGCTTTCAAATGAATTAAAGCTCTGTCTGGGTTTTTGATTAATTAATAAGCTGGAATGGAAGATTGCTGCTAATCCTCCGCCTCGGCCCGTGCTATGAGCGTTCTGACAGTTAGTGTGACTCGGGGGTGTTGACTCATTTAAACTAACATATTCATCCTGCTGTAACCAGGTTTCTGTAAGGCAGAATAAATCAGAAGATCAAAATTCTGGGTGTGGGACAAGCACAAAACGGCAATATTTGCATATAATGATGCTGAAAAAAGGTGCAAAAGTCATCATAGAGTACTAGAACAAATTTCTTAACACACTTTCATTGTAAAGATAACTATAAAAGTGTGAAATTTCCCCTTTTTTCTGTTTTTCATACAATATGATCAAAGGACATAATAAGTGCCCGTAGTCTCAGAATCACCCTTAATCAAAATGTCACAATCATTCATTAGGTCTCAGCTTGGAGAATTCTTTGACGTACTGTCAGGAACCAGGAAACAGGAGAAATAAAATGAAGGAAGCGGAACTCACTTGTTTGGACGGTGCACCTCAATCCCTGAGAGGGGGGAAAAAAACAGAAGGAAGAGATGAAAGGAATGTGACATGTTTCCTGTTTAATATCTTGGCACCATGTTGAGGACCATGTGTTTAAACCAGGTGATCAAGCAAGCCAAGCCAGGGGTTCCAAACCGACACACACACACACACACACACACACACACACACACACACACACACACACACACACACACACACACACACACACACACACACACAGTCAATTTAAAGTTTCCAGTCCACCTAACACATGTCATTGGATGTGGGAGGAGCATCCAGAGGAAACCCACACAAAGACATGAAAACACCACACAGAAAGGCCACAGGTGGGAATCGATCCCATGACCGTCTTGCTGGGAGGCAACAGTGCTAACCACTTATCCACCGTGATGCCCCATAACAGATAACAGTGTGAAATCCAGAGTTATTTTCATGGTGAACCTTGACGGCAAGTTTCAGTGAAATTCAAGTCGCTGTGAGCAGAGGAAAGGAACCATTAATTCAAACAGGATATCAGATTAATAATAAGTGACGTTGTCTTCTTGACCGTGCAGTCATTAAAAAAAAAAAAAAGGTGGTTCGGTACAATTTGGTTTTTAGGTTCCTAGTTTGCAAGGAAAATGTAAGTTAACCAATCTCATTTCATAGGCTTTTCGAGGAAAACTTGAGGCAAGGATGTGGCGAAACTGAGCGGGGGGTGGTGCGGAAGGGAGGCCTGCCCCCCTTCTGTGATGCAGAGCGTGTGAAAATATGAGGTCAAAATGGGGCGTTCTGAAGTTTCTTGAAGGACTGGAACAACAACAACAACAACAACAGAGCATGGGAACTGAGTGAAATAAGACATGTTTCCAATCAATGAATTTTATTTACGTATTCTGTCATTTTGCCACATTTTTAGTAGAGCCCGACCGATATGGATTTTTTGAGGCCGATGCCGATAACAATATTTGGATGAAAAAAATGCAGATAATCAATAAATCGGCTGATTTGCTGATAGCCGATATTATTATTATTATGTTTAATGAAGAAAATGTTCTTTTTTGGACTCAACAAAAAAGGTATGAGCTAAAAGCTAAAGCTTTGTCCTCATATTGATTAACTTTATAACAGAAGAATTTTCAAGTTCAAAAAATGCAATCAAGAATTAAACCTTTGTGAAATTAGCAACTACATATCCTTAAAAAGAGTTGTGAAATACAGCTGATCTTACTACATAAACTGAGTTGATCAAACTGAGTTGAACTGAAACGGGAGAAATGTGGGGTGAATGCAATCACAAAGTTATTACAAACAACATCCTTATAAACTTACTTGTATGCTTTTGTCAGCTGATCAGTGCAGTGTGACGGCGAACTACGGGGGCCGGTGATGAACACATTTAAGCAGGGGTGTAAGCAGCTCTCAGTTGAATGGAGTCAGAGCTCCATCTACTGGACAAACGGTGCAAGGACATTACATTGCCAACACAAACATTATTTCAATAACTGTTCTGTTTATGAGAAATTATTGGCGTTTTATCGGCAAAAGTTCGGCCGATAGTGAGTACTTTGAAAAGGGCTTATATCGGCCAGCCAATATATTGGTCGGGCTCTAATTTTTAGTATTCTGGAAAAAGATACACCATTTATTATGAACGGGCTTGCTATGTCCAGGCATCAATAGGGTTAGGGCTAACCCTAACATTTACAAAAGAATCGATCACTGACGGGAAAGCTGTATGCAAAGAATAATGCTTACACAAAAAAAAACAAAAAAACAATAACATATTGGCATTTTGGCAAGGGGGTGCGTCGCCCCCATTTCATGGTTTAGAAAAAACCCTGCATTTCCGCTTCAAAACTTTCTGGATAGAGGGGCGTTTATCCAGAACCTGGACAAAGGGTTAGTTGACGCGGCGTGTTTGAGGTTACGTCGCGTTTATGGGTTGTTTACGTTATGGTTAGTTGACGCGGCGTGTTTGAGGTTACGTCGCGTTTATGGGTTGTTTACGTTATGGTTAGTTGACGTGGCGTGTTTGAGGTTACGTCGCGTTTATGGGTTGTTTACGTTATGGTTAGTTGACGTGGCGTGTTTGAGGTTACATAGAGTTAGTGGTTGTTTACATGATGGTTAGTTGACGTGGCGTGTTTGAGGTTACATAGAGTTAGTGGTTGTTTACATTTTGGTTAGTTTACGCGTCATATTTGAGGTTACATCGAGTTAGTGGTTGTTTACATTTTGGTTAGTTTACGCGTCATGTTTGAGGTTACATCGAGTTTATTGGTTGTTTACATTTTGGTTAGTTTACGCTTCATGTTTGAGGTTACATCGAGTTTATTGGTTGTTTACATTATGGTTAGTTTACGCTGCGTGTTTGAGGTTATGTCGACTTTATTGGAGTTAAGTAAAGTTGGGGTCCTGCTGGTTATATGACATTTTCCCAAACTGAGTGCTGTAGTTGGAGGAGGTGATGGTCTCGTGGTTAAGTGTTGGGCTTGAGACCAGAGGATCCTCGGTTCAAATCCCAGCCTGACTGGAAAATCACTAAGGGCCCTTGGGCAAGGTCTTTAATCCCCTATTGCTCCCAGTGTGTAGTGAGCACCTTGTATGGCAGCAGCTTCACATCGGGGTGAATGTGAGGCATAATTGTAAAGCGCTTTGAGCATCTGATGCAGATGGAAAAGCGCGATATAAATGCTGTCCATTTACCATTTATTTTAAAAATTCTCCAAACTTTTTCACAATTACATTTTTCCAAACTGAGTACCAGCAGGACGCCACTGTTGTGTGCAGTGAATCTGATGACATCACCCCTTATGACATTGATGCTATTGAAAATTTAAACAATAAAAAATTCTCCAAAATTTTTAAATGTACTTTTGTCCCCAAACTGAGTGCTGTAGGACAACCCCAATTCCAATGAAGTTGGGACGTTGTGTAAAATGTAACTAAAAACAGAATCCAATGATTTTCAAATCCCCTTCAACCTATATTCAGTTGAATACACCACAAAGACAAGATATTTAATGTTAAAACTGATAAACTTTGTTTTTGTGCAAATATTTGCCTACAACATGTTTCAAAAAAGCTGGGACAGTGGTATGTTGAGGTCAAGGTCAACTTTATTGTCCCATTAGGGAAATTTGTCTTAGGCGTTGCACTACATTATCACTTCACAGGGCAGAGAACAATTTACAAAAGGACAGAAATCACATAAAACACAAGAATTAAAATCTAGACTAAAATCAGGAAGTACATTACAATAACAACACAGAGACATTCAACTATTTAAAGTGCTGAAGTTTGTTGCACGTTGTTCTATTGCACTAGTTACTTGCATTGTTTAAAAGTTTGATAGAAGCTGGAACAAATGATAATTTGAGACGATTTGTTTTACACTTTGGTATTAGGAAATCTTCATCCTGAAGGGAGAAGTTCATACTCTGAGGACAGTGGGTGAGTGGAGTCTGAGCAGGTTTTTGTTGCCTGTGTCATAACTGACTGGTTAAACAGCTTCTCAGTGGACTCATTTTTTCATACCAGTTATTTTCATTGCTGTTTTGTGCATTTTAGACAACCTATTTTTAAGTTGAACTGTAAGGTTACCAAGCCAGGCAGTGATTCCATATCTAATTAGGCTCTGTAAGATAGTTTAGTAAAAGATTAACATGATCTGATTGCTAACACCATAACTCCTGAGAAAAGTTATCTTTGTCAAATCTCAAATAGAAATCATTCAACTCATTTGATCTTTGCTGTTCCTCCAAAGTAATAATTTGCTTTTTTGTAGAATTCAAATAAGCAGCTAGTTTCATTGTGTCCCAGAGTTTTTTAGTATTTGAAGTTAAGAGGCTTTGTTCCATTATTTGTTTGTATCGTTCTCTCTTCACCTTTCCTTCTAACAACACTCAATAAGCGTTTGGGAACTGAGGACACTAACTGTTGAAGCTTTGTAGGTGGAATTCTTTCCCATTCTTGCTTGATGTACGACTTCAGTTGTTCAACAGTCCGGGGTCTCCGTTGTTGTATTTTGTGCTTCATAATGCGCCACACATTTTCAATGGGCGACAGGTCTGGACTGCAGGTAGGCCAGTCTAGTACCCGCACTCTTTTACTATGAAGCCACGCTGTTGTAACACGTGCAGAATGTGGCTTGGCATTGTCTTGCTGAAATAAGCAGGGACGTCCCTGAAAAAGACGTTGCTTGGATGGCAGCATGTGTTGCTCCAAAACCTGGATGTACCTTTCAGCATTGATGGTGCCATCACAGATGTATAAGTTGTTCATGCCATGGGCACTAACACACCCCCATACCATCACAGATGCTGGCTTTTGAACTTTGCACTGGTATCAATCTGAATGGTCTTTTTCCTCTCTTGTCCGGAGGACACGACGTCCATGATTTCCAAAAACAATTTGAAATGTGGACTCATCAGACCACAGCACACTTTTCCACTTTGTGTCTGTCCATTTCAAATGAGCTCGGGCCCAGAGAAGGCGGTGGTGTTTCTGGATGTTGTTGATGTTTGGCTTTCACTTTGAATGGTAGAGTTTTAACTTGCATTTGTAGATGTAGCGATGAACTGTGTTAACCGACAATGGTTTTCTGAAGTGTTCCTGAGCCCATGCGGTAAGATCCTTTACACAATGATGGTGGTTTTTAATGCAGTGCCACCTGAGGGATCAAAGGTCACAGGCCTTGCTGCTTACGTGTAGAAAGTTCTCCAGATTCTCTGAATCTTCTGATTATATTATGGACTGTAGATGATGGAATCCCTAAATTCCTTGCAATTGCACATTGAGAAACATTGTTCTTAAACTGTTGGATTATTTTTTCACAGTTGTTCACAAAGTGGTGATCCTCACCCCGTCTTTGCTTGTGAACGGCTGAGCCTTTTGGGGATGCTCCTTTTATACCCAATCATGACACTCACCTGTTTCCAATTAAGCTGGTCACCTGTGGAATGTTCCAAACAGGTGTTCTTTGAGCATTCATCAACTTTCCCACTCTTTTGTTACCACTGTCCCAACTTTTTTGAAATGTGTTGCAGGCATCCATTTCAAAATGAGCAAATATTTGCATGAAAACAATAAAGTTTATCAGTTTGAACATTAAATATCTTGTCTTTGTGGTGTATTCAACAGAATATAGGTTGAAGAGGATTTGAAAATCATTGTATTCTGTTTTTATTTACATTTCACATAATGTCCCAACTTCATTGGAATTGGGGTTGTATAACTGTCGTGTGCAGTGAATTTGAAGACATCCCCTCATGTAACACTGATGCTAGTGAAAATTAAAAAAAAAAAAAAAAACAATCTCCAAATTTTTCACAGACATTTTTTTTCAAACTGAGTGCTGTAGTTTAATTAGCAGGAGTCCACTGATGTGTTCAGTGAATTTGGAGACACATGAATTTATTTATTTTGTTCGTTTTTGCACTTTCTAGACGGTCCCTAAGCGTCCGTTTCTCTGCCGTCTGCTCGTTCAGATAAATGATATTTTCCAGCTCAGAGGACGGCTCGTATGGATAATAATGAGGTTGTAGCTCGTTGTCTACCTTCCTGAGGTTAGAAACTCGTGTTGTTTGCTTTTTTAAAGGTTTATCTTAAGATTTATTGAGCCGTGAACTTCGAACCTTTCTAACTTCACCGGAGTCGGTGGTCTCCCTCTGGATTTACAGCACTCACAAATAAATTCACAATGACTTTTTTTCCAAACGAAGTGCTTTACATCGTGTGTTTAAGGTTAAAATAGAGTTTTTCGGTGGTTATTTCTCATCTTTTGTTGGTTTGATGAAGCGGCTGCTAGCTTACCTGCTGAGAGCAGCTGAGATCTGCTGATAAAATTCTCACCGTCATGGTCACAGACGCACACATTAACACCAACAGGTACAAAATCATTTTTAAACCTTCAGATCAACTCATCTGAGTCCACAGAGTGTCAGTAAAAAGTCTGAAGTCTTGGTTCAGGTTGAACTTCCTGCTCTCTGACGGTAAATATTACCTCCTGCTGCATTCAGGTGACGTCGGAAAACAGAGCGCTCATCTGCCGCAACCATCATCAAACTTTTCAGTCAAATCAGGACAACCATGACACAAGTCCTGCAAATACTAAAGTAATTAATAAAGTGAAATAGGACAACATTCATAATTTGAACGGTCATGTTAAATGAGCTTTTGACACATCCTGCTGTCCATCTGTCTTTGATGATAAATCTGTTGGTCAGCAACAACACAAATTGAAAATACTTGTGTCCAGTTGTGCCAGACGTATCCAGCTGGTCCACTAACCGCTGCCAGAGCGATGCACTGAATATTTATTTTGCAAAAATATATATATTTTTTTTTCCTGTGGCTGTAAATGCACCATTTCTTTTCCTGCGTGGGCAGCAGAGCCACATGTATCTTTGAACTTAATGTAGAGAAGCTTGAATCTTCGACTGGACTGGGTTGCTTGACGCGAGGACTTTTCGCTTCAAATCGCAGAAGCTTCCTCAGCTAAAATTCTTGCTCTGGTAGTCTGAATTCTGTCTTGATGCAAGCTTCTCTACTATGGAAACCACCTGGACAAGCATATCTCACCCATATTGGCCTCTCTTCATTGGCTTCCTGTTAATTCTAGAATAGAATTTAAAATTCTTCTTCTTACTTATAAGGTTTTGAATAATCAGGTCCCATCTTATCTTAGGGACCTCGTAGTACCATATCACCCCAATAGAGCGCTTCGCTCTCAGACTGCGGGCTTACTTGTAGTTCCTAGGGTTTGTAAGAGTAGAATGGGAGGCAGAGCCTTCAGCTTTCAGGCTCCTCTCCTGTGGAACCAGCTCCCAATTCAGATCAGGGAGACAGACACCCTCTCTACTTTTAAGATTAGGCTTAAAACTTTCCTTTTTGCTAAAGCTTATAGTTAGGGCTGGATCAGGTGACCCTGAACCATCCCTTGGTTATGCTGCTATAGACTTAGACTGCTGGGGGGTTCCCATGATGCACTGTTTCTTTCTCTTTTTGCTCTGTATGCACCACTCTGCATTTAATCATTAGTGATCGATCTCTGCTCCCCTCCACAGCATGTCTTTTTCCTGGTTCTCTCCCTCAGCCCCAACCAGTCCCAGCAGAAGACTGCCCCTCCCTGAGCCTGGTTCTGCTGGAGGTTTCTTCCTGTTAAAAGGGAGTTTTTCCTTCCCACTGTTGCCAAGTGCTTGCTCACAGGGGGTCGTTTTGACCGTTGGGGTTTTTCCGTAATTATTGTATGGCCTTGCCTTACAATATAAAGCGCCTTGGGGCAACTGTTTGTTGTGATTTGGCGCTATATAAATAAAATTGATTGATTGATTGATTGATTGACAACTGAGAGCCTTCACAGAAACACTTATTTGTCTGATATTTCACCTGTCTGATATTTCACCTCTAAGATACTTAACCTGTCTGTTATTTAACCTGTCTGACATTTCTCCTGTCTGACAATTAACCCGTCTAATACTTCACCTGTCACATAATTAACCCAACAGATATTTCACCTGTCCGATATTTAACATGACCATTCTCCTAGTTCTCATGTGTGATACTTCACCTTTCTGTTACTTCAACTGATAATTCACCTGTCTGATATTTAACCTGTGTGATACTTCACCTGTCTGCAATTTCAACTGATACTTCACTTGTCTGACATTCCTCCTGTCTGATAATTAACCCATCTAATACTTCACCTTTCTGATATTTAACCCATCTGATACTTCACCTGTCTGGTATTTAACCCATCTGATACTTCACCTCTCTGTTATTTCACCTTATATTTAACCTGGCTGATACTTCACCTGTCTGTTATTTCTCCAGTCGGATGCTTCACCTGTCTGATATGTAACCTAAGATACTTCACCTGTCTGTTATTTAACCTCTCTGATCTTTCACCTGTCTGATATATAACCTGTCTGATGTTTAACCCCTACCATACTTCACTTCTCTGGTACATCACGCCACTGATATTTAACCTGTCTGACATTTCTCCTGTCTGACAATTAACCCGTCTAATACTTCACCTGTCACATAATTAACCCAACAGATATTTCACCTGTCCGATATTTAACATGACCATTCTCCTAGTTCTCATGTGTGATACTTCACCTTTCTGTTACTTCAACTGATAATTCACCTGTCTGATATTTAACCTGTGTGATACTTCACCTGTCTGCAATTTCAACTGATACTTCACTTGTCTGACATTCCTCCTGTCTGATAATTAACCCATCTAATACTTCACCTTTCTGATATTTAACCCATCTGATACTTCACCTGTCTGGTATTTAACCCATCTGATACTTCACCTCTCTGTTATTTCACCTTATATTTAACCTGGCTGATACTTCACCTGTCTGTTATTTCTCCAGTCGGATGCTTCACCTGTCTGATATGTAACCTAAGATACTTCACCTGTCTGTTATTTAACCTCTCTGATCTTTCACCTGTCTGATATATAACCTGTCTGATGTTTAACCCCTACCATACTTCACTTCTCTGGTACATCACGCCACTGATATTTAACCTGTCTGACATTTCTCCTGTTTGATAATTAACCCGTCTAATATTTCATCTGTCTGATATACAGTATAACCTCTTTGTTCCTTCACCTGTATGATATTTATCCCCTAAGATTCTTCACCTGTGTGATACTTCACCCCTCTGATATTTAACCTGTCTGTTATTTCACCTGTGTGTTATTTCTCCTGTCTGATACTTCACCTGTCTGACATTTATCCTGTCTGATAATTAACCCATCTAATACTTCACCTTTTCTGATATTTAACCAGTGGTGGGCACTGTTCAGCTAATCCGATAACAGATAAATATCGAAACTAATGTTTTTGTTAGTGGATTAGCTTTACAGATAAGTTAAAAACCATCAGCGGACCAATTATCTTCCGATAAATTTAGTTCCGATAACTTTCAGTCCGCTAACTTTTTTTTTGCTGGTAAAGTGAGCAAAGTTTAATGGTCAAAAATGTTTGTAAACCCTAAAATCAAACATTTTAGTCCCTGTCATGTGTAGGTCAGTGGTTTGTGGCAGACTGGCTGTCGCTTGCTGATGACGTCATCATTAAGCGCAAGACATGATTGGTCGGTTGACGCAGGGAGCATTGTGGGTAGTGTAGTTCAGGTTCACTTTGGACGCTACAGTTACCGTCTGCTTGACACAAACAAAATGGACTCATTTTAACGTTATTTTATTTTATTTCTTTGTGGCTGACTGGATAATTTAATCACCAAGACTCGGTGGGAGAGAGGAGATCTCATGGCGCTGTTGTGTTAGAGAGGGACTTTTCTTCACCATTTTAGACACTGTTTTGGATAATCAGGAAGCTTTATGTGGATTATTTTTTCAGATGAATCCCACTTAAACTAACAGGTAAGAATTTATATTTATTACGTGTCTTTTACTCTGCCAATCAATGCAATAATGGACGTATTTCGGTTGTTTAAGCTGCAGGATTCAAAGTGTGTGAAAAAGCTGCAGCTTTTAGGTCGTAAATGACGGTGTATCTAATACCGAGATAAACTGTGACTTCTAATACTGTGTTTTACTGCTTTTGAAAGACGATGACAGTGTTTGGGGTTTTATTTTTTTATTCATTTATTGTTTGTGCGTTCTTAGTGAAACTGGTTTGTCAGAAGCCTAGATTGTAATCTGATGTGGCTGCGTCCGAATCAATACTAAAAGTTATCAGTTATCTGTAATAAAGATATTTCATATAGAGAATTTTTTAGCAGTTTATCGTTTTTTTTTTGTTGTTTTTTTAGCAGTTTATCGGTTTAGCATCATAAAAGATAACTTTTCAGTTATTGGATTAATGGTATGGTATTAATGGTACCACTGTATTTAACCCATCTGGTACTTCAACTGCTTGATATTTATTCTGCCTGACAGTTCACCTGTGTGTTATTTCATCCATCTGATACATCACCTGATGTTTAACCTTTCTGATATTTCACCTGTCTCTTTGTTCTCCTGTCTTATGCTTCACCTATCTATTAGTTCTCCTATCTGATACTTGACCAGTCTGTTAGTTCTCCTGTCTGATTAGATTAGATATACTTTATTAATCTCACAGTGGAGAAATTACGTTTACACTCCAGTTACCTCAGACCGCAATTACTCCACAATTATTACTTGTTTACCATAATAATGGCACATATCAGAATTAAAGGCAACACACACACATTTGACATTGTTTATGGCACTAAGTTTGAAGAAGTCCGTTATCCAAATTGAGGCAAGTGGGCGAAGGTCACGCAGCAACCCTGAGTTGGGCCGCCATCAAATAATTAACCTGATATTTCACCTGTCTCCAGTGGTGGGCACAGATAACCAAAAAATTAACTTCGATAACAGATAATCAGATAACTGAAAAGTTATCTTTGCTAAAGATAAAACAATAAACCACCCAAAAATGTATCAGAAGTTACAGATAACCGATAACTTCTAATATTATCTCTGGCACATTTACAACTACTAGTAAAACAAATTTAATAGCTTCTAATAATATTAAAAATAACAACAGACCCAAACAATAAGACCACACTTTTTCTTTCAACAGTCTGCTCCTGCTGGAAACTCTTGTTTCTTACAGCCCTCTCAACACAGAGACACTCTGAGAGCAGCTGTAAAGCCAGCCCTGTATCAATTAGAAAGGTCCGGTCATGCGGAGTTCTTGAAAAATAAAGTCATATTGACTTATGGTGTTGATTTATAAATAACATTAATACCGATAGAATAACTCCATTAATGTCAATTCTGTCATTTGTACAAAGTTAAAATATAACATATCTTTTAATGTTGAATAATGCACTAATTCTGGGGTTTTGTAACAAAGAGACAGATCGCAAAGGATTCTGGGTAAAGGTGCCTGATAAACACTGATTGGTTCAGTCATTCATTATGTAAACCAACACGTTAATGTGACGTCTGTTGTGTGTTGGTGTTTAAATGTGCTTTTGTAAAATATTCCATTTTTTTTATTTGTAAAAACAGGCATTTTTACGGAGCCCTGGAAGGGTCATCACAAATTTTTTTGCATGTTTTTTTTTTTTTTTTGCATTTTTTTGCATTCTCTCTTTACAACATTCATTTGATGTTGTACAACATATTTTACACTGTGTGAGATGATTTTTCATGCAGGAATTTTTTGGACCAAGTTTCAGGTTAATCGTGCGTCCTGCATCGTGTAGTGTTCATGGAGTATCAAGCTGCGGTCAACATCTGACGACCACCTCCTGATCGCTGATCATATGGTCGAATGAGAATCAAACCTGTTTGATATATTATTGTCTTCGGCCGTTGTGAGGTTATCCTGCTGCTGAAAGCTACAAGCAGCATCTAACCGTTCGCACTGTACCTGTGCAAACACTGCAGAGCTGTCTTGTAATAATGTTATTATTATTATTATTTTGCAGTTGTTTTGTTTTTAAACTTCATTTGTAAAAAAAAAAGCCATTTGCAAAGCAAAAATTTGATTTGACAATCATCTTTCTTTAATATTTATTTCATTCATTTAAAAGAAAAAAAACAGAAAAAACAGAAATAAAGCATCACAATCACCAGAATGAAAAGGAGCAGAACAAGTCTTATATCTGACATAACCGGGGTCAAAATAAATAGAACACTGCCATGAACACTATTGGCCAGTAGATGCTAGATGGCAGTAGAGGCTTTCAAAACAAATTCTAGATAATCCCTGTCTGTTCATATTTACAATGCGTGGAATTTAACAAACGCAATTAAAAATCAACATCTATAAACACAGAGAATATATACAAGAGAGTTTTAGGCACTAGAGTTTAATGCTGTTGTCCGTGGAGCCTGAACAGAGTGTCTGAAATGCATTTGTCCTGTCGTGACGTACTGAGATTACATCATCCTATCCAAAATGCACTGCGGGGCAGAGCATGTGCTCACAAAACCTTAAAAATTAACACATTACTTTAAAACTAAAACATATATCTGATATTTTTACTTTATACAACTTCAGACATGACAGTAATTTTAAATAACTTGTCCAAAATTAGTTTGGTTAAAATTTGAACCATAAGTTAAAGATGTATGCCTCTGTTATTTCACTTGATATTTAACCTGTGTAATACTTCATCTGTCTGTTATTTTTCCTGTGTGTTATTTCACCTGATATTTAACCTGGCTGATACTTCACCTGTCTCTTATTTCTCCTGTCTGATGCTTTGCCTGTCTGTTCTTTAATCTCTCTGATACTTCACCTGTTTGATATTTAACCCCTAAGATTCTTCACCTGTAGGAAACTTCACCCCTCTGATATTTAACCTGTCTGTTATTTTTCCTGTCTGATAATTAACCCGTCTAATACGTCACCTGTCTGATATGTAACCCATCTGATACTTCAACTGTTTGATATTTAACCTGTCTGATACTTCACCTGTCTGATATTTAACCTGTCTGATACATCACCTGTTATTTCACCTGATATTTAACCTGTCTGATACCTTACCCATCTCTTAGTTCTCCTGCCTGATGCTTCACCTGTCTGTTATTTCTCCTGTCTGATACTTCACCTGTCTGTTACTTAAACAGTCTGATATTTAACCTGTGTGATACTTCACCTGTCTGATATTTAATCTGTCTGATACTTCACCTGTCTGTTATTTCACGTGTCTAATACTTTACCTGTCTGATATTTAATGTCTGATACTTCTCCTGTCTGTTATTTCACCAGATATTTAATCTGTCTGATACTTCACCTGTCTGTTATTTCACATCTCTGATATTTAATCTGTCTGATATTTAATCTGTCTGATACTTCTCCTGTCTGTTATTTCATGTGTCTGATACTTTACCTGTCTGTTATTTCACGTGTCTGATACTTTACCTGTCAGATATTTAATCTGTTTGATACTTTACCTGTCTGTTATTTCACGTGTCTGATACTTTACCTGTCAGATATTTAATCTGTTTGATACTTCTCCTGTCAGATATTTAATCTGTTTGATACTTTCCCTGTCTGTTATTTCACCAGATATTTAATCTGTCTGATACTTCACCTGTCTGTTATTTCACGTCTGATACTTACCTGTCTGATATTTAATCTGTCTGATACGTCACCTGATATTAGGGTGATTCTTAGACTACGGGCACTTATTATGTCCTTTGATCATATTGTATGAAAAACAGAAAAAAGGGGAAATTTCACACTTTTATAGTTATCTTTACAATGAAAGTGTGTTAAGAAATGTGTTCTAGTAGTCTATGATGACTTTTTCACCGTTTTTCAGCATCATTATATGCAAATATTGCCGTTTTGTGCTTGTCCAACACCCAGACTTTTGATCTTCAATGATAAAAATGAATGGTAAAGAAATGTTTTTTCTAATGTTTTAAAATATCTCTGAATAAAATATCAGTAAAATAATCAAAACATAATTGGGGTATTCAGTGTCATACAACTGTTGTGATTTTTTTTAAACAAAATGTAGTTGTCCCACACTATTGCTGTAATTTCCACCACAACACTGTAATGTCCCTTTAAACAGTTTGTATGAAAGATTGTTTGGGTAGTTTCTATGGAGATAAACAGTGACATGAGAGCACATGTATATAGCGCCAAATCACAACAAACAGTTGCCCCAAGGCGCTTTATATTGTAAGGCAATGGTGTGGTGGAAATTACATTTACAAGGCCAATAGTGCCCGTAGTTAAAGAATCACCCATTAATACAATAACATGCTTTTGGAGGGCGGTATGCATTTTCAGAGGCCCGACGTTCACGCCCAATTGCCCAAAATGACAGATATTCCAGAGTTAGACGAGGGCGAATACCTGTCATTTTGGGCGACTGGGCGTGAACGTCGGGACTCTGAAAATGCATATCACACAACAACAGCATGTTATTTGCATTATTATCAGTTTTTACTGAGATACACAACACGTAACACATACATAAAAAGTTGACTCACTTAACTTTTGTCGTGTCGGCTGACGCGCGCTGCTCTCCAAATTCAGCAGTGCGTCCTCATCAAGCTGGCTACTTTAGCTGCTGTTCATTGTCGTACTATCCATGAGAAAATCATCCAGAATATCCATATTGGGACCAAAACACACTTCTCGCCTTTTCATCTTTTCCTCTGTGGACAGTTCTTGGGCTGCGCGCTATGACAACGTTTGTTTACGCACAGCGGGCGGGTATAGCCAGATAGCGTCGATGTAAATCTACGGTACCGGCCTAACTTGAGGTGGATGGATGATGAAAGAAGCAAAACACCTTCACAATTTATGTCGATATTTTGATGAATTTCTTCATTTACAGCAGCTTCATTAAACAAATGTAATCGAATGATTATCAGCACAACGGCGAGCTAACAGGCTAACTGCCGCTAACACTAGAAGACAGTTGCCAGGTATGGCTTCTGAAACAAGGGAGAAAAAAAAAGAAACAGCACCGTTCAGATGAAGCATTAGTGGACGTAAAATATTCCGTCTGTTAAGAGCTTCACCTCTTGTTTCACGTGTGTATTTCCCACCGGTGTCACGTACGTCCACTAATGCCTTCGTCCTCAGGGTGTACGATTTTCTTCAGGGTGTATAAAGCCATATTCATTGGTGATCAACTTGATAAGTGATAATAGTATATTAAGTCATTGTACAAATAAAACAGGTGTTCATCAGTGCAACCATCCAGACAGACCACGGTCCAAACCCACATCTGTAAAATGAGCATCTGCCTGCTGTAGCCAGGTGAGATGTGGGCGTGTCCTCGACCTCCACCCACTCAGAGCCTGTCTGTTGAAGTTTGTAAATGTTTTGACATTTTTTTGGTTGAATTTCATTTTGAGGTGTCTGTCGTTTGACGAGATATTTCTGTTCATCTGAAACTGTATGTGCTGCAGAAAGAGATTTTAATCTCACTGCAGTGGGTTCAGAAACACCTTTTTACCTGGTCACAAGGGGGCAGAAGACGACTGTGGTTCTCCTTCTGTCACTTCTGACGATAAGGATTCTTCAGATCTGTCATGATCTAAAGGAAATCATCGACGTTCTTGTCTGATATCAGTGAGATCAGAGTCAAATCTAAAACCTCTGATTCTGTCTGAGACCTCAAACCAGCACCACCATCTCCTCATCGGCTCTTGAGCAAGGTACCTAAGGTACTTTACCTGAATGCAGACTGAAATTCTGACCCCAGACGACACCAGCTTCAAGAGAAGGATTCAAAAATATTATAACACCAAATTAAAAAATGGCACAAAACCAACATATATGACTAAAATAAAGCAGATTTTCTGATCAAACAGATATGAAGGAAACGTGTTTATTGGATGACAGTGACAATGTTTAATGGTGTCTTAATGACATCATGCTGATGTCACGTGTAACACAATGACAAATGTGTTGAAAGACACGGGGGGGGGGGGGGTGTTAATTATCATTACTGTCATCAGCATTCAAACAGCGTTTATCAGGATGATTTCTACTGTCTGTGAATCAGAGGGGAAGGCCGCGTTCACCACTCCCGCTCATTTCGTGACGGGAGGACGAGAAAGCACACAGGCTGTCCGGGAGACCAGCTGAAACGGACTGAAGCAGAGGTCCTGCGGAAACATGCAGACAACATGAAACAGGTTTTAATCTGTAGGTTTTGATGAAATCCAAATTATAGGTGGCAGTATTTTGATGGTGGAGAATATCACTGCGTGCATTTACAGCTAAATTATATTTGACACTTAAGACTGACTGAAATACTTTAACCCAGGCCCAGATCCAGACCGGTTTGGAGCGATGCAGTTGCATCGGTCAGATTTTTTTGCGCATCGTTCATCATCAGTAAAAAAAAAAAAATCTCGAATAATCCTGAATGTGTCCCCGCAATCCCACAATGCACCACGCAAGTGTACACAGGAAAATTCAAACTGGATCAGCGTCAGTCCAGTCGAGTCGATGATCGTGACATCCAGGCAAAAAGTTGTGCAAGGAAAATTGGGCGCTTATTTCAGCAAGAAACGGTGAGTGGTTTCTAAATAGTTTTCAGACAATAGTGTGTTTGAAAGGCTTCTATATGATGACTGAAATTACATTTTCGTTGGTTTTCCGACCACATGTCAACGAGATTGACAACAACAACAGATTGTCCATAAATTATACGGATTTTTCAGAGTTTCCGAGTCATACAGACGTACAAATAAAGTCAGATATTCAGGGTTTGGTCTGTAATTAACCATTTCTGCAGCGCAACTCCACTTTGAAGCATGAACCATTGAAGCAATGCTTCGATCCATTAGCTCGTTGGTTCTTTGATTCGCTGCTCTTCAGAAGCAGTAAGTCCGCTTCTTACCATTAAAATATCATGAGTCACTTTTGTGTGGATTAAAGTCACTAACTGGGACTCTTGTCTTATTGCAGTCAAGAAACGAGAATCATCCTCCGTTCCGTTCACACAGCTCCAAACGCTGCGCGGCTCTCTGCTGAGACAGAGTCCGCTCGGAATTAATAACTTCAACACGAATCACCGCTTTGAATAAAATGACACCTCTTACAAACGTAATACAGACAAGAAACTAGAATCGATTAAAATGTTTTTTCCTCCCAAAATGAGACGTGCTGTATTTCTTTACAAATTACATCCTGACGAGTTCAGCTCAGCGGTATGGAAAGACATTCATGCCAATAATGTCTATGGTCCATGAAGTATAATAAATATATTAAAAGAAGTGTGACAGTGTATGTTGCACACGAATAAAAGAATGAAGATTATTGAATAACAAGATGCGTATGATTTTTATTTTATCACTGCGCAAAAATGCATCTGTCAGATTTTCACTCTGGATCCAGCCCTGTAACGTGTCATTTTTCTCAATTTTCAGGTGGCCATTCTGTTGTGAAAGGCTTGTTCGAGTGTCTATTTCAGGTTGTTGATCATACCATAGTATTTTTGAAGGCAACAGAAGCTTTGGATGACAACAGGCCTGACACTCTCTTCCCAATAATTTCTTATGTTCTTTATTTTTCTGGACTTGTGGTATCTGGTGGCAGGTGAAATGTAGAGTAGAAATCAGTTAAATGTATTATGAATTAACAACTAATGTATTAATAACTGTATTATTAATCCAGCATATCAAAATACCCGTGTGCACCAAAATTCAGTAACCTGTGACCCAAGATAGTCACTGTCAATGTTTCAACATAGCAGCCATATTGGAATTCAAGATGGCAGCCAACCCAATGGTTAGATCTCTTGGATCTGGCAAATGTTGAATTCAGCATTTGAAAATACCCCTGTGTGCAAAATGTCACACTTTCTGCCAGAAGCGAACGTCTCTTTCACATATCTGCTCCACTTAAATCCTGAACTGAACCTCTGGGGTTTTCCACCATTCTGCCCCCACTTGTGTTCTGGGTTCAGTGTCGTAGGAGGTCGAACAGCTGGTGACGTGAGCTCTGGATCACATTCAGACTCCACAGTGCTGTTTGTGACCTTCACAGGTCCTCCAGTGGAGACGTCCCTCAAATTTGGACGTCACGTTGGGGTTTCTCATACGGTCAGTGTCTTGCTCAGGTTTTGGTGGTGCACTGTGGCAAAAGATTTCCGAGAGAAAATGATTCAGTTCCTTCACATGTAAAAACTGCTGGACATTCTGGACGATGCCAGTCAGCCTCTGCACACCGTCAAGTGGAGCCTCTTCAGCCACAGACTGCTGCTTCCCAAGTACAGGACCAACAGATTGAGAAACTCATTTGTCCTTCAGACCATCAGACTGTACAACTCCTCACTCAGGAGGAGGAGCAACAGGAAGACAGAGGACGGGAAGGAGAGGAATAGTAGGAGCCAGTAAACCAGAATTGATTAGTATGTCTGCTATTTAAATTACATATTCATATTTAGATTTGCAAACTGTTTTTACTTTCACTTTTGATACTGTGTGCTTCTTACCCTGTGTGCTGCTGGAACCTCTGAGGGAGTCTTCCCAAGGGATCAGTAAAGTTCTATCTAATCTAATCTAAAACTGCTGTTGGCTAAACAAACTGCAGAAGTCTTTGTCCACCATTTTTTTTGTTTTGCTTGCACAGACTGATTGGGGCTCTTATGTCCTCTCCAGGTTTTAGAGGGCATTCTGCAAGTGAATTGGTTGATCTTGAGGGCAGCAGCTCGTCGGACAGACAGGCGGCGTGGTCCAGTCATCAGCGGGAGCAGTGCCGCCCTCGATGTGGGTCCAGGCTGGGTACGCCAGTGATAATTATACTTCTAATACTAGTGTATAGTAATAAATGCAGTTCGCAGTATAATGATTTAAAATATAGAGCAGCTACAAAGTGTAAATCTGTGACATTTGTACAAAAAGCATTTATGTGCCGTTTTTTAAAAATATAACAGAGTAAAAGTACTCCACCTTAAGGTGCATCTTCAACTGTTACAACAAAGTCTGTATTTCCTCAAAGATGTGAGGAGAAAAAAGAGACCTCTATGACATCAAAAACAAAGATTTTAATTTCCAGCTCAAAGGAGAATTTGTGCAAACAAAAGAAATTGTGAACCTGTTAATAACTGAATGTATGTGACTGTGCATGAAGAAAACCTCTGGATCCTGTTGGGAATGTTTGGAAAATGTCACTGTATTATGTTCTTTGCTCTAAAATCAAGTGGTTCTGGATCAGATGAACTTTGCTCCTCTTTGAAAAGTCCTGAGCTCGTGTTTGAGTGAACAGATGTGTCAGGGCTGGTTTGCCCCCTTGTGGTTGAACAGCAGAAGTGCAGTAGGTGAGCCTGTGATGGTTTCAGATGAAGCAGATGAGCGAGATGAAGCTCAGTGTCGATGAAGTGATGAACCACCTGCCTTCTAAAATAGAAACCTCATCATTCTGTGCTGAATATTTAAAACGTCTTCATCAGTGTGGCGGCACCGGCGCCGCCAGAGGACGGCTCGCTGCTCTCGGACACAGTTCACTCAAACCTTTGTTCTGTCCGTCACCACGGACCTCATGTGTTCCAGTCCCTGGGTTTGGACTCAGTTTCTTTTAGCACCCTGTTTCTCCACCTGACTCACTGAAAACCTCATTTAATCATTTTCAAAAGACTCATGACACCTGCTGGTTCCGACCTGAAACACTAAACATCAAGTTTATGTCTACATGAAACAGTGGAGGAAATAAACTGGTTGAAAAGTATTTTTAGCATTTTCAGGATGTTTGGCTGGATTTATTATTGGTATAAAATTTGAACTACGTAAGCAGAAGCCAAAAAAACAAAAAAACAAAACAAAAACCCAGACTTGTGTGCAGGTTTACACGGGGTCCACAGGTCGTACGGTGAGCCTCGTCAGGCAGCTCGAGACCCGACCTGAACCCGCTGAGCCAGGCCAAGTCTGATTTCAACAAGAGCAAGTTTAGTCAAGACTTATGTCGTTTTTCAGAACCTCCACTGAGTCAGAGGAGCTGCTCTCAGCACACGAACCGCTGCAGCGGGCACCAAAATACCTGAGCAGCTGATCATCACCATCACTCACTGTGTGACTCCACACTTCATCTGCACACTGTGCAATTCCGCTCAAGCAAATGAGTCTTCATCCTCAGCTCAGCGTGCGCCCCACCATCAAAAGGTTTGGTGCTGAGGTTCCAACACCTCCACCTCCATGTGGGGCTGTGCACACAAGTGTCACCTGTCCCTCTAGAAAGCTACAGAGTGCCGCCGCGGGACTCTTATGGTCGAACACAGGAAGCAAAGGAGGAGCGCGATCAAATAACTAACACTTCAGACGGAACTTTGAAAAATACACATTTAAATATGACGTGCAAACATGAATAAAGTGCAAATGTCGTTACTGAAGCTCTAGAGGGTGAATAGGTGGTTTTTTTGGTGAATTTTTGAGGGTGTGATTCTTTATAAAAAGACATGGCCACTTTATTTAAACATCATCAAAATCTAACATTCAGTTGAGACATGAACCATGAATTTTGTGCCGTTCTGTGTATTAATGTGGAGTTATTCCTTTTCCAAATCTGTGGTGCTGCAGTTGATTTCTGTTCTTTCTTCTGTTCGTGTCTTTAGAAATTCTTCTAATCTTTAGTAGTTTATTCATGTGGCTGAATTGTTCATTTGCATTACTATTTTATTACCTTCTTGGCTTTTCAGCGAACAAACTCATTGTAATAACTTTTGGTCTTGAGGGACGATGGACTGTATGTGCAAAGTTTGGTGCCGAACAGATTAATGTCCCAAGGCAAGTTAAGAAAAAAGGCTTTGCATATTTTACAATGTTTGCGAAACACTGTAACAGCAAAAATGGGCGTGGCCAATGTCAGAAGATTCAGCACACGTTGGTGAATGTGTGGTGTCTGGTGTAGGTTTGGTCCAAAACATGATATGCAACTGTTTGTGTGTCCCAGACAGATGAGTAGGTCGACACCATCCCTTAAAACCTCAGTCTGGTTCATTTTATGACGTGAACCATGTTCATGGTTCCAACTTATAAGGCAATAAAAAGGCTCCATCCCCTTTTATCAATCAAGACACGTCAAGTCAGAACTGGCCCAAGACTATGCTGACTCGAGTAATTCTGCCCCCCAAATGTAAAACCAGTACTACATCAGACATTTGGAGCCTGAGTTTTTATATGACATTGAAAAGACAGCTGAGTAATTCCTGTGTGCAGTGATTTTAATAAGAAGTTAATTCTTTATACCTACAGAGATGTTGACTTATTAAAACTTTAATGAGGTTTGTTGAGGGGAGCCACAGACCAAATGTGCAAACTGTCATGTTGATCGGCACAACAGTCTCAGAGGAGTTCATCAAAGTATGATTTACAAGCTTTTGGATTTTGTGCATAAACCACCTCCCTGTTAGTGGGCGTGGCCTGTGTCAGAAGGTTCAGTCCGACCCAATGAACTTGTGGATTGTAAGATGTTTGAATGTCAGCTAGGGTTTGGGAATTGGCACAACAGGCTCATGTTTCTGGACTTTTTTGACCAATTCTGACAATCCCACAGCAGGTCCGTGAGTCCCAGCAGTCCTTAAGGGGTTAGAACCCTAAACAAAATGTTAGACTGACACAAAAAGCTTTTCGGTGTCTGAACATGTTTAATAGTTCATTTGTTAACGGTGTAGCAGCTTTACAACGTTTCTGAATAAAAGATAAAAACTATAAGACTTTAAGGTTTGCAGATAATACATTTCAGACATGATTCTTTGGTAAATATATGTTTGATTAAAAACACAAGCAGAGGAAATTATTTGTGTTAAGCAGATTTTTTTCTTCGAAGTAGATATTTTGGAGAATTAATTGCACATTTAAAATAAAACACAGAGCTGTCGTTCATTCATTAAACAGCCTGAAGGCTGCGGTACGTCAAAATCAATCAACTCATTAATCACCCACTGCTCCAGTCTTCAATATTAATCACACAACATGTGTGTGCAGTAAGACGGGGAGAAAGGGGGCATGGCTTATAGCTGGATGTTGGAGGATCAGAACAGCGCTCGCGGTGCAACAGCGGATTGTGTATCGTGATAATCGTGTCGCGGCGTCCTGTATCAAACCGTATCAGTTTTATAAAATGAGCATTAATTGTTCTACTGCGTGGAACAGTTAATCATAAATTATTTCTAAAATAAACAAATATGGAAGAGAGAACATCAAGGATGACAATTTATACGTCGGAATAATTTATTTAAACTTTCAGCAAATTACTTTCTACATAATTAGTAGAGAGACACAGGGGACATTCATCAGATCTCTGGCGGTCAGCGTAGCAAACTAGCTCTACATTTGTGGCAGATGAGCAGAAGATAATCATACAAACTCTTTAAAAAACACACAATGTGTCACCAGAGACAAATGTCCGGAAGGAGACATCCATCAGAGGATGAGACAGCTGGAAGCAGAATCCTCGGCTCTGCTGGACACACAGACATACAGACGCGTTTCTGTTCAGTTTAAAAACGAGGCTTCATGAACACATTCCCAGGATTCAGTGCTGATGAACCACAACGGTCCAACTACAAAGTCAAAACTCATTTAAAATCTGAACCTTGAATTTAATAAGAGAATGTAAGACCTGGAACCGCAGCCCCTCTGCACCCCGTCATCATACCTCCGCCCGAAGTCCTCGGACTGCTTCAGTCTCTTTGGGGCCTTTTCCTCTGGCTCTGCCGGGTGCATCGGAGTGTCGACGCTGGTCTCCACACTCACCTGAAGTGAGACACAAAGACATGTCACATTTCAAGACATTCCGCACCGTGGACTCAACCTCTTGGTCTTGGAAATGGGATGTTAATGTTCTAACTTGGATACAAAACTCCAACAACTGTAGCGTCAACTTGTCTGGAAAGCCCTCACAGTATGTGGGTACCTACGATGGTCCCTGGACAAAGTGCAGAAGTCCCAGAGAACAAAGAGACCAGACAGACAGGAGACAGAGCCAAGAAGAAGAGGAGTGTCTCTCCCTTATTTAGCAGGAGTAGGGGAAAAACTACAGAGGATCTTCAGACATCACAAAATCCCAGTTTACTTTAAACCGGTTAACACCTTGAGACAGAAATTAGTTCACCCTAAGGACAGGATCCCTAGTTACAAACAGAGCAATGTAGTGTATTCTATCAGATGTCAGGAAAACTCTAACGAACACTACATAGGTGAGACTAAGCAACCTTTACACAAAAGGCTATACCAGCACAGCAGAGAGGGCACCAGTGGACCTCAGTCTGCAGTTCATCTCCACCTTAAAGACACTAACCACACGTTTGAGGACAAGGAAGTTAAAATCTTAGCCAGAGAGAAGAAATGGTTTGAGAGAGGGGTCAAGGAGGCATTCTATGTGAAACAGTTGAAACCCAGCCTTAACCGGGGAGGGGGTCTGAGACACGCTTTGTCCCCTGTTTACAATGGGGTACTCAGATCAAAGCAGTTTCAGTCTTTTGTTCATGGTAATGAGTCATTCACCTCATCAGGAGAGTCGTCAAGGGAGCCGTCAGGAGAGGCGTCCGTCCCATCATTAAGGAGGGACAGCTGCCCTGTCATTAGGAGAGTGCTAACTAGAGCACAATAGGTGCTAATTACAACTATTGTTTAGTCACTAGCCTATAGCAGTCTGCCTCTCGGTAGGAGGGGTCTGGTTAGGTTTAAAACTCCAGCTTTTGTGGCTTCTGTTTATTCTTCTTTACAAGAGTCAAGACAGAAGTCAGACTACCAGAGCAAGAATTTTAGCTGAGGAAGCATCTGCGATTTGAAGCGAAACGTCCTTGTGTCAAGCAACCCAGTCCAGTCCAAGATTCAAGCTTCTCTACTACGTCTGTGGCTGGAAGAACCTTTGGTGTGGAGGAGTGAGGTCTACCGACTGCCCGGTACCTGCCGGTGAAAGGTTTATTTTGGCCCCACCTTCTGAGTTGGTGTGGTGGTGTTCTCTTTACTAAAGGCTCAGATGTTGCCTAGAATCTTCTGGAGTCTGATGGTCACAGCCCGAGAGATCGTATGACCAGTGTGACGACTGTGGCCTTTACCTTCCACATTTGTTCTGGTTCTTCCTTCAGCCCCTTGTACTTATCGATTTTCTCAAGCGATTTCTTTCTGTCACTTGGACTTGTGAAATTAACCACAGCTGTCCTCTTCTGCTCCCTGCCAGCCACCACGACGACTGGCTGGTAGATCAGCACCTGTTTATCTGCCTGGAACTTGAAGTCCTGTGGCACCTTAGCTCCGCAGTTCCCAGCCATCTTTGGTGGTATTCCCCACTTGGACTTTGGCACTTCCAGTCCATCTTTAGCACAGATTTTCCTGTATGCTGTCCCAGTTCCAGGGTCGTGTCTCTCAGTGGATGTTGTCCCAGCTTACATTTTCTGGTGTTGCAGGAACTCACTTTGTGATTTGTTCCTGGGGGCCAGCTTCATGATGTACTTTTGGGTGGTCCTTGTCTCATCCTGGATCGTCTCTCAGAATGCTGGACCTTGGCTGAAACCCTCTGTGCATTGTGAGCTTATGTGCCTCGACATCGGTGGCATCTGACTTTGGACACTTTATTATTGCAGCAGGGTATCTGATGACTGGCAGGGGGTACATGTGGGTGTCAAGACAGGTCCTGCTGCTGCCCACATCTTCATTTGCTCTTCATTTGTAAGGTTCTGGAGGAGCCTACACTGTTTCAGATGTGTTGATGATTGCTTTGAGTGCATCTCCTCAGGTTGCGTGGATGTGCCATGTAGACACAGGATTGAACCTCTTTACCTCGTTTGTGGTGTACTGAGGTCTTGAGCCACCAGGCTTTGCAGTTGTGTTAGTCTGTGTGTGACTCACCACGTTCCTCTTCCTGCTGGGATTCTTGGAGCTGCTTGGCGGGTTTCTTGGCGGGCTGCGGTCTACAGGGGCTGAGCGAAGGGGCCGCCGGCACAGCTCGTCTCTCTGATAGACCACCGTCTGCTTCGACTGCAGCTTTCTAAAAACACATCATGTACTCAGTTACCAGGTTTATCAGCCACACACACCATCATCCTGCTCAGGGTGCAAGTGCAAGTCACCACCCCCCCCAACCAAAAAAAAACAAACAAAAACAAAACAAACCTATGTAAGATGCACCAGAGTATGCACGTCTTAGCTTTTGTTTGTGTGAACAGTGGGTTGATACTGGAAGCCCTCAGCTTGTGGCGTGTGACATAAGGACTGTTCAACTTCAAAAAAATGAGGTGGATAAATAAATGTGCAAAGGGTAACACACTGGATGTTATATAATGCAGTTTACAAAAGAAACTGTCAAATGGACAGCGACTGCTGGCCCACAGCATTGGAAACACAATAATAATCACACAAGTCCATTTGAGGTTTTTTTTTAATAAACTCAGCTGTTTAATTTGGGATTTATGTGCAGTCTTGTAGCATAGTTTTATTACTGATCTTTATTATTTTATGACTGGAGTTTATTTTGTTTAGTGCCTTGATTCGTGGGAAAGCCACACAGAAAGAAAACATAACTAGTGTGTTGCCCGTGGGGATCCATGGGCTCTAGATTGGGTCGTGTTTATAAAATAGGCAGCTGACATTTTTCAAGGGTGGCAATAAATTAAGCAAAGCTTGTATAATGAGTTGGAATGTTGAGTCTAGAATGTTTTTAGTCAGGGAGGTGACCAAGAACCTGTTGGTCACTCTGTCAGAGCTCCAGCATTCCTCTTTGGAGAGAGGAGAACCTTCCAGAAGGACACCCATCTCTGCAGCAATCCATCAATCAGGCCTGTATGGTAGAGTGGCCAGATAGAAGCCACTCCTTAGTAAAAGGCACATGGCAGCCCACCTGGAGTTTGACAAAAGACACCTGAAGGACTCTCAGACCAGGAGAAACAAAATTCTCTGATGAGACAAAGATTGAACTCTTTGGTGTCATGTTTGGAGGAAACCAGGCACCATCCCTACAGTGAAGCATGGTGGTGGCAGCATCATGCTGTGGGGATGTTTTTCAGCAGCAGGAACTGGGAGACTAGTCAGGATTGAGGGAAAGATGAATGCAGCAATGTACAGAGACATCCTGGATGAAAACCTGCTCCAGAGCGCTCTTGACCTCAGACTGGGGCGATGGTTCATCTTTCAGCAGGACAATGACCCTAAACACACAGCCGAAATATCAAAGGAGTGTCTTCAGGACAACTCTGTGAATGTCCTTGAATGGTCCAGCCAGAGCTCAGACCTGAATCCGACTGAACATCTCTGGAGAGATCTGAAAATGTCTGTGCACCAACGCTCCCCATCCAACCTGAGGAATGGACCAAACTACCCAAAGATAGGTGCACCAAGCTTGGCGCATCATATTCAAGAAGACTTGAGGCTAGAATTGCTGCCAAAGGTGCATCAACAAAGTATTGAACAAAGTCTGTGAATACTTATGGACATGTGATCTATTAGTTTTTTATTTTTAATAAATTTGCAAAAATAAAAAACAAACAAAAAAAACCCAAACCCCAACCTTTTTCATGTTGTCATTATGGGGTGTTGTGAGTAGAAGTTTGAGGGAAAAATGTGTTTAATCCATTTTGGAATAAGGCTGTAACATTAAAAAAGTGGAAAAAGTGATGTTCTGTGAATACTTTCTGGATGCTGTGTATCTACGTAGATCGAACCCCTCCAGTTTGTTCATACAAAAAAGAAACAACCACCACCAAAATCCATTATCCTGTAACTTACCAAAGTCTGTCCAGTCGTCAAATGAATTCAGTGCAAACCTGTAAACCCCCCACCAACCCACCTTCAGTGACCCCCGACGGTGCGAGTCCCAGTGACCCTTAGTCCTGTCAGCCCGTCCTCTCCTTCCAACTCCACCACAGATAATTACAGTCCCTGGAGTTTAGAACTGTCACTGTGCAACCCTCATGTTGGGGCGGTCAGAGCTTTTTGACAGCCTCCTCTGTCTTCTGTCTGACCAAGTGATGAACTAATTAGCCTGAGCAGGTGGGCTGGGGTCAGGACCCGCAGCACAGGCTGACCCGAACTTTATTTGTGGTGGGCTTGGAGTTAGTGAGGCCCAGCTGATCAGTACTCAGAGACTGAGAGACTGGCACTGCCAAAGTCAACGCCAGGCTGCATCGAACGTATTCACAGACAAACATCAATACACAGACACAAAGCACACAGTGGGAAGCGAACCCTGTAATTCATCATCGGTCACATTATGTCCTTAAACACACACCAATATAACTGTGTTCATCTTAAAGGACAATGATCAGATTGTTTTGTTTGCGTCCCAGGAGGCAGCGGTAAAAGTACCCATGTGCTCAAAAAGGTGCAGGTACTCAGCACTGGTGGGTAGTGACGCAACTCAAGCACAGCTACCAAAAACAAAGAAATGACAAAGCCAAGTTTGGTAACACACAAAAAAAGAATAGTTTTTCTCATGTATTCCTCTAATTGATGTGGGCCGAGGTGTTTGGTGATGCTGACGTCTTTGCAACACCAAGACAGATGAATTCAGGATGAGAACTACTCCTCACTGTGCAACAGTCATGGCGGAGGCAAGACTGAACCATCATGTTCCTGATGCAGCTCCTGATGTAACAGGCTGGACTGTCCACACATTGGACTCAACAACGGACTCTGACAACAGACTATGTTTTACATAAACCACAACTGGTCAGCAGCCCACAGCCAATGATGACGTGTTCTCAACTAGTGTTCTGCCGGTTCAACACCCAAAGGGTTAGAGTTACCATACCAACATCCACGCTACCAAAGTGATGTCACTGATCCTGTTAATCCAGGTAAGGACTATTTTAAGGAAAGTTGATGCCAACAAAGCCACTGGCCCTGATGGACAGCCTGCTAGGGCACTGAAAGCTTGTGCCGATCTGCTTCCTGAGGTATTTACCAAAATATGAAACCTCTTTTTACAGCAAGCTAAGGTGAGAAGATCTCTCAAATATTCCACCATCGTCCCTTCAGTGAAAAACCAAAAACAGGTGAAATGTGTCGACGACTACCAGGCTGTGGCCCGAACATCAGCAGCCATGAAGTGCTTTGAGAAGAAGAGGCTACATCACAGAGGCATCGTTCTACCTGATCTTGACAAGCACCAGTACTCCTACAGATCTACAGAATAGGCCATTGAAACAGCTCTTCATACCTCTATGACTCACCTGGAGAAAGCTACGTGAGAATGCTTTTTGTGTGTTTTAGTGCTGCACTTAATGCTGTCATCACACACAAACTGGCTAGCAAATTATACACACAACACGTTGGCACGGATCCAAGACACATCACAGAACCACCTCAGCAAATCAGAGCGAGAAAATCCATTTGTTCCACCACTGTCATAAATACTGGCACTCCTCAGGGCTGTGTTTTGAGTCCATTGCTTTATAAGTCATATAAGCTTTACAAGCTGTATACTCATGATTATACTCCCATTCACGCCTCCAGCCACATCATCAAGTTTGCAGTCAGTCTGATTTGTAGCCACGATCCAAAGTATTCTAACCATCCCAATGATCCAAACTGTCCCAACCCTCTTAACCATCCTGACCATCCCCACCATCCCATGAGAGAGAATACTGAGAGACCTTATGTTCAAAACTGATTTATGGCCCTGTCAGCCAATCAGAATCGTCTACGTCACTAAGCCCCGCCCTAATCCCCGCCCCTTATGACATCACAGCCAATCAGAATCGATTACATCACTATGTCTCGCCCTTAGGTCCCGCCCCTGGCTCCTCCCCTAGTCCCGCCCCTGGCTCCTCCCCTAGTCCCGCCCCGGGCTAATTAAACATAAATCAGTGTCTAATATTTAATACCGCTTTAATATTTTTAATTCTTAAATTAAAGCGCGTCCTTTTATGGTTTTTAATGCCTCAATTAAAGAAGGAATAAAAAATACCGTATCTTATACATAATTATGGGAGGTTTTCTTCAATTTAGTGATTAAACACGAATATTTTAATACGCCTTTAATATTTTTAATTCTTAAATTAATGCGTCTCCTTTTCTGTTTTTTAATTCTTAAATTAAAGAAGGGTTAAAAATAACCGTCTCTCGGCTGTAACGGCTGTCTTTGCAGCAAGACGGTCAAATACCCACGCATAGAGCTCCTCACGGAAACATGACCCCACGGCTGTAATACCTGTTGCAGACGCTAACTGTGTGTTTCGGAGGTGTGTGTGCGTGTGTGTTTCGGAGGTGTGTGTGTGCGTGTGCTTCGGAGGTGTGTGTGCGTGTGTTTTGGAGGTGTGTGTGCGTGTGTTTCGGAGGTGTGTGTGTGTGTGTGTGTGTGACCTGCGCAGCGGGGGTGTCACACCGGATGGTCTTTTATAACATAGTAGAGAAGCTTGAATCTTTGGTTGAAGCTTGAATGTTTTATTACATCCGATTTCCTGATGACGTGGTCGTTCACTGGGCTTGTTTGAAGACGGAAAAACAAAGCTTATTCTACAGGTCTTTTTACAAGGTGTCTGGCCTGGAGGGACGTGATCGATCAGGGGCTGCGGGACACCCGCTGATCGGAGATGCCGCCCGAGGTGATGAAGGCGGAAAAAACAAAGTTTCTTCTCAGTCACGTCCCCCTGTGGGAAGGAGTCACCGCTCATTTCCACTACGACCGGTGAAGAATGAAGGCGCCTGGACCCCGCGATGGGTATAAAATAGAATTAATTTGCGGTTAAAAAAAAAAAAAAAAAAAAAATCCTGAAAAACCATGTTGTTTAATTAAGTTTTCTCGTCTTCAAGCAGATGCGAAAACCGCATCAGCTTTCAGGGTAAGTGATTTAAGTAATCTTTTTTGATAGAAATGAGTGTTTTTAAATGATGCACGCGGTCTGAAACTGTGTCTTTTTTTAGACAAAACCACGCAGACGGTGATATATTTGAAATATTACAGAATATCTGCTTGCGAGGGTGCTGCTTTTTATTTATTTATTTTAATTCTAGAAATCAAGTCAGAGCCCCCTGAAGAAGTTCGAAGGCTGGAAGTCCCGACTTCACTACGCAGATGCAAGTACAGCGACCAAAATTAAATCACGGTTAAAACTCTGGAATAACCCGATTTTTTCTGTTACAGCCCGTGGAGAAGCGGGTCAGCAGCAGAGAAGCGTAAAACGATCCACGGATTTACACGGTAAGGAGTCGGAGTTTATGTATTTATTTATTTAAAATATTTAATAACTAACGTTTTTCTCTTTTTTTCAGCACGCGGTGGAGGGAGACCGTCTATTTTCCACCGAGACGCAAGGCTCGAAGATATTCTGAGCTTGATTAACCTCATCTCGCAACTTTTTTGAAAATGTGTATTCTGTTTTTTTTTTTCTTATTCCGATGGAACGGGAGAATTCATTTTGAAGAGGTATATTAATTCATTTTGAAGAGGTATATTAATTCATTTTGAAGAGGTATATTAATCCTGGTACAGATTTTAAAAGATGGAAGGAGAGAATTCAGGTCGGGAAAATAACTTTGGACGTGTATTGGATTTAAACGCTTCAATAATCGACTCAGCGGGGAGCGCTCCTGGAACAGATGGTCCATTACCCGAGGCGTTAAATTCGCCGCCTCGAAATAACATCGAGTCCGGAGAGAGACTTTTAAGCCGTGTTCGTTTAACACCTCTAACTGATGCTCTTAACAATTTGGCGGCTGAACGAGAATCGGAAGAAATGAACCCCTACATCATTTTTGCGATTAACGCGATAAATTTGACGGTCCAGTCTGATACTGAAGAGCCCCCTGACCCCCCGCACACCCCGCCTCCAGACGAGTCCGGTCCCGCGGCGTTGAACCAGGTTCGTCTGACTCCTCTAAATAACGCCGTAAACCTCCTCGCGTGTGAAGTTAATCCTCACGTCCAATCCGCGGTGGATGAATTAAATCAAATGCCTAACGACGCGCGCGTTTTTTCACCTATAAGAAGTCCCTCCCCGCGCAATGCGCACGGAGAAGATATTTTAAACGGAGCTCGTTTAACCCCAATAAACGCGGCGATCTGTTTTGATGGAAGGCGGGGATGATGCACGACCGGGGTCCAGCCGACACTCTCCCATGACGGGCGGTGGGGCTGCTAACGTCATCAGGAGACCTGCTTTTAACAATATCGAAATCAGGCAGCCTCTAAATTTCCACCGCGTCGACGAAATTCCCGACTACGCGGAATTTTATCGTAACGTCATAGGGACTCTTCAGAACTCGGTTGAAAAGGCTTTAACACACGCCAGGGCCGGGGACTTTATCCAAATGGAGATTCGTGGGGACTCAGTCTACAACGAGGCCGCTTTGATCAGCTCATATAACGACGCGGGCGATGTGACGGGCTTCCAAAATCTGCTAGAACGATTGATACAATCGAATTCCAACGTTTTATCCGACGAGTCTCTGGAATTAGTGGTCCAAGTCATCTGCAACCAGAACGGCGCGGGGAAACGCAGAATAGATGACCTCCTCCATCACGAGGTTCTGAGGAAAAAATCGAAATGCCTTAATATGGTGTATAATCCTGACAACAGTTTATGTTTCACGATAAACCTCATTCAATTATTGAATCCTCATCTGACTACGCACGAGGCGGAGCAGCGCGGACTGGCGTTACAAATTAGCGTCGGATTATCGGCTGCTACACCGGTATCTTTAGAGCAGGTGGGAAAATTTGAAAATGTTCTGGGTTGTAAAATTGTGGTGTTTTTCAGAGCTGAAGGGGAGAGAAAGCTGACAAAATTCCAGACAGGAATACCGGCGAAGCAGGAAACTCTTTTTGTTTTTCTGTTTAATAATCATTTTTACGGAATCACCGATTTAAAGAGATTTTTGGGAGTGAAATATGTATGTGAGTTTTGCTTTGAGGGGTACAATAACCACGCCTCCCATAATTGTCCGTCATATTGTAAAATTTGTGAATCCACGCAGTGTTACGAGAAAAATAACCCTGTATTCTGCAGCGAATGTAACAAGAAGTGTCGCTCGCCCGCCTGTTACAGCCTGCATAAACAGCCGAAGTATCGTCCTTCCGCTGGTAAGTTCGTTAATGTGTGTGATAACAGGAAAAAAATGCCCTCGATGTAAACGCGAGTATTACATAGCGTTTTCTAAAAACAGCGCTCCGCACGTGTGTAAGCAGAAGAGGTGTCATATATGCGGTGAGGCTCTCCAGGAGCCGGGCGAGGGTCACCTCTGCTATATGACCCCGCTCAAAGCTGAAGAGACGCATTCAGAGAAATATGTTTTTTTATGACTTTGAAACGTATGTCGATAATAACGGGGAACACGTACCGTTTTACGTCAGCGCTGTAACAAAGACGGGTGATTTTTGGAGCGCATGGGGGACAGACTGCGTAGCCCGCTTCTTTAAACATTTTAGAATGAGAAAATTCAAAGAATACGTGTTCATTGCTCACAACTCAAAAGGTTTTGACGGCTATTTGCTTCTAAAGTATTTAGTCCAGCAGGGCGTAACCCCCGCTGTGATTATGACCGGGAGTAAACTATTACTCATGACAGACGCCGCCTTTAAACAGAAATATATAGATTCGTTATCTTTCCTTACAATGCGCTTATCTCAGATGCCTAAAGCCCTGGGAATCCGGCTGAAATACGAAATCGTCCGCAAAGGTTACTTTCCGCACCTGTTCAGTTCAGAAAAAAATCTGAACTATGTCGGCCCGTACCCTGACTCTGCAGCTTACGGGGTCGCAAATATGTCAGAGGGAGAAAGAGAGGAATTTAACACGTGGTACGTGCGCAAAAAAAACGCAATTTTCGATTTTAAAGCCGAGGCCGTTATGTATTGTGATAACGATACAAAAATCCTGGCTGCAGCCTGCTCCAAATTTATGGCTGGATTCATCGCTGAAACACGCGTGGATCCTTTTACCTGCGTTACAATCGCCTCAGCGTGTATGAAAGTCTTCCAAACTAACTTTCTCGCTCCAAAAACACTGGCGATCCCCTCCGCCGACAATTATAGAACGAAGCAATCAATCAATCAATCAACTTTTTTCTTATATAGCGCCAAATCACAACAAACAGTTGCCCCAAGGCGCTCCATATTGCAAGGCAAGGCCATACAATAACCATGAAAAACCCCAACGGTCAAAACGACCCCCTATGAGCAAGCACTTGGCCACAGTGGGAAGGAAAAACTCCCTTTTAACAGGAAGAAACCTCCAGCAGAACCAGGCTCAGGGAGGGGCAGTCTTCTGCTGAGACTGGTTGGGGCTGAGGGAAAGAACCAGGAAAAAGACATGCCGAGAAGGGGGGCAGAGATCGATCACTAATGATTAAATGCAGAGTGATGCATACGGAGCAAAAAAAGAAAGAAACAGTGCATCATGGGAACCCCCCCACAGTCTACGTCTAAAGCAACATAACCAAGGGATGGTCCAGGGTCACCCGATCCAGCCCTAACTATAAGCCTTAGCGAAAAGGAAAGTTTTAAGCCTAATCTTAAAAGTAGAGAGGGTATCTGTCTCCCTGATCTGAATTGGGAGCTGGTTCCACAGGAGAGGAGCCTGAAAGCTGAAGGCTCTGCCTCCCATTCTACTCTTACAAACCCTAGGAACTACAAGTAAGCCCGCAGTCTGAGAGCGAAGCGCTCTAATGGGGTAATATGGTACTACGAGGTCCCTAAGATAAGATGGGACCTGATTATTCAAAACCTTATAAGTAAGAAGAAGAATTTTAAATTCTATTCTAGAATTAACAGGAAGCCAATGAAGAGAGGCCAACACGGGTGAGATATGCTCTCTCCTGCTAGTCCCCGTCAGTACTCTAGCTGCAGCATTCTGAACCAACTGAAGGCTTTTTAGGGAACTTTTAGGACAACCTGATAATAATGAATTACAATAGTCCAGCCTAGAGGAAATAAATGCATGAATTAGTTTTTCAGCATCACTCTGAGACCAGACCTTTCTAATTTTAGAGATATTGCGTAAATGAAAAAAGGCAGTCCTACATATTTGTTTAATATGCGCTTTGAATGACATATCCTGATCAAAAATAACTCCAAGATTTCTCACAGTATTACCAGAGATCAGGGAAATGCCATCCAGAGTAACGATCTGGTTAGACACCATGCTTCTAAGATTTGTGGGGCCAAGTACAATAACTTCAGTTTTATCTGAGTTTAAAAGCAGGAAATTAGAGGTCATCCATGTCTTTATGTCTGTAAGACAATCCTGCAGTTTAGCTAATTGGTGTGTATCCTCTGGCTTCATGGATAGATAAAGCTGGGTATCATCTGCGTAACAATGAAAATTTAAGCAATACCGTCTAATAATACTGCCCAAGGGAAGCATGTATAAAGTGAATAAAATTGGTCCTAGCACAGAACCTTGTGGAACTCCATAATTAACTTTAGTCTGTGAAGAAGATTCCCCATTTACATGAACAAACTGTAATCTATTAGACAAATATGATTCAAACCACCGCAGCGCAGTGCCTTTAATACCTATGACATGCTCTAATCTCTGTAATAAAATTTTATGGTCAACAGTATCAAAAGCAGCACTGAGGTCCAACAGAACAAGCACAGAGATAAGTCCACTGTCCGAAGCCATAAGAAGATCATTTGTAACCTTCACTAATGCTGTTTCTGTACTATGATGAATTCTAAAACCTGACTGAAACTCTTCAAATAGACCATTCCTCTGCAGGTGATCAGTTAGCTGTTTTACAACTACCCTCTCAAGAATCTTTGAGAGAAAAGGAAGGTTGGAGATTGGCCTATAATTAGCTAAGATAGCTGGGTCAAGTGATGGCTTTTTAAGTAATGGTTTAATTACTGCCACCTTAAAGGCCTGTGGTACATAACCAACTAACAAAGATAGATTGATCATATTTAAGATTGAAGCATTAAATAATGGTAGGACTTCCTTGAGCAGCCTGGCAGGAATGGGGTCTAATAAGCATGTTGATGGTTTGGATGAAGTAACTAATGAAAATAACTCAGACAGAACAATCGGAGAGAAAGAGTCTAACCAAATACCGGCATCACTGAAAGCAGCCAAAGATAACAATACATCTTTGGGATGGTTATGAGTAATTTTTTCTCTAATAGTCAAAATTTTGTTAGCAAAGAAAGTCATGAAGTCATCACTAGTTAAAGTTAATGGAATACTCAGCTCAATAGAGCTCTGACTCTTTGTCAGTCTGGCTACAGTGCTGAAAAGAAACCTGGGGTTGTTCTTATTTTCTTCAATTAGTGATGAGTAGAAAGATGTCCTAGCTTCACGGAGGGCTTTCTTATAGAGCAACAAACTCTTTTTCCAGGCTAAGTGAAGATCTTCTAAATTAGTGAGATGCCATTTCCTCTCCAACTTACGGGTTATCTGCTTTAAGCTACGAGTTTGTGAGTTATACCACGGAGTCAGACACTTCTGATTTAAAGCTCTCTTTTTCAGAGGAGCTACAGCATCCAAAGTTGTCTTCAATGAGGATGTAAAACTATTGACGAGATACTCTAGCTCCCTTACAGAGTTTAGGTAGCTACTCTGCTCTGTGTTGGTATATGACATTAGAGAACATAAAGAAGGAATCATATCCTTAAACCTAGTTACAGCGCTTTCTGAAAGACTTCTAGTGTAATGAAACTTATTCCCCACTGCAGGGTAGTCCATCAGGGTAAATGTAAATGTTATTAAAAAATGATCAGACAGAAGGGAGTTTTCAGGGAATACTGTTAAGTCTTCTATTTCCATACCATAAGTCAGAACAAGATCTAAAATATGATTAAAGTGGTGGGTGGACTCATTTACTTTTTGAGCAAAGCCGATAGAGTCTAATAATAGATTAAATGCAGTGTTGAGGCTGTCATTCTCAGCATCTGTGTGGATGTTAAAATCGCCCACTATAATTATCTTATCTGAGCTAAGTCAGACAAAAGGTCTGAAAATTCACAGAGAAACTCACAGTAACGACCAGGTGGACGATAGATAATAACAAATAAAACTGGTTTTTGGGACTTCCAATTTGGATGGACAAGACTAAGAGACAAGCTTTCAAATGAATTAAAGCTCTGTCTAGGTTTTTGATTAATTAATAAGCTGGAATGGAAGATTGCTGCTAATCCTCCGCCCCGGCCCGTGCTACAAGCATTCTGACAGTTAGTGTGACTCGGGGGTGTTGACTCATTTAAACTAACATATTCATCCTGCTGTAACCAAGTTTCTGTTAGGCAGAATAAGTCAATACGTTGATCAATTATTATATCATTTACCAACAGGGACTTAGAAGAAAGAGACCTAATGTTTAATAGACCACATTTAACTGTTTTAGTCTGTGGTGCAATTGAAGGTGCTATATTATTTTTTCTTTTTGAATTTTTATGCTTAAATAGATTTTTGCTAGTTATTGGTGGTCTGGGAGCAGGCACCGTCTCTACGGGGATGGGGTAATAAGGGGATGGCAGGGGGAGAGAAGCTGCAGAGAGGTGTATAAGACCACAGCTCTGCCTCCTGGTCCCAACGCTAGATAGCATAAAAAATATTCGGACGTGGCCATGCAGTGGTTAGAATGGGTTGCTTACATTACCATCAATCACGCTCTAAACAGGGGCGAGAAAAAATAGGAGGTTATTATGTTGATGGGTATGCTCAGATTGACAGGCGGATAAAAGTGTGGGAGTTTCTCGGGTGTTTTTACCACAGGTGTGCAAGGTGTTTTACACAGCACGAAATAAACCCTCTCACAAACACCTCATTTGGAGAGCTCCACGCAGCGTGTCAGAAAAAAATAGCCTTTCTGCGGGCTATGCCGGGTGTCACCCTCACCATGATTTGGGAACATCAGTGGCTTGAAATGAGGCTGAGGGATGAGAGCGTTCACAGTTTCCTCGCCTGCAGGGGGTTACCGCCGCCCCTCGAACCTCGCGTCGCTTTATACGGCGGTCGGACTTGTGCGTCCCGTCTGAGGTACACGGCTAAGCAAGATGAGAGGGTCTATTACGTCGACGTGACCTCGCTGTATCCTTGCGTTAACGTAAATTTCACATATCCCACGGGGCATCCGGAAATTATCGAGAGAAATTTCCGAGACCCCAGGACTTATTTCGGGCTCATCAAAGCCCTCGTGTATCCGCCCCGGAGGCTAAAATTCCCCGTCCTCCCACACAGAACTCCTCATGGTAAACTGGTGTTTACTCTGTGTCGCACCTGCGCTGATGAAAATAATCAAGCAGGAGCGTGCACACACAGTCAGCAGCAGAGAGCTCTGTCTGGGACTTGGACGACCCCGGAATTCCACAAAGCTCTGGATACAGGCTACGTTGTAGCTAAGATTTTTGAAGTCTGGCATTTTGAGGAAAAAAGTGATAAAATCTTTGAGGGGTACATAAACACCTTCTTAAAACAGAAGCAGGAAGCCTCTGGTTTCCCTCCCGAATTTGATAAAGACCCCGAGAGCAGAGAAAAATATATCACGGACTACTGGCTGAATCAGAAGATTCATTTAGACCCAGAAAAAATCAGTCACAATCCGGCAAAACGACAGATGGCTAAGATCTGCCTCAACTCCTTCTGGGGGAAATTCGCCCAGAGGTCAAATCTGATGCAGACCGCGTTCGTTAAAAACGCTGATGATCTGTTCAGGTATCTGTTTTCTGAAGAGTACGAGGTCACATATCTAACATTCCTCAGCAGTCAGGCGGCTATGGTTCAATGGAGGTACGGTCCGCGGTACGTCAGCCGACCGGGTAAAGCCGTCAATATTTTCATTGCAGCGTTTACAACGGCGTACACGCGTTTGACCTTGTATGGTTTTATGGAGGCTGTGGCAAATCCTGACAGGATTCTGTATTATGATACCGATAGCCTGATTTACGTTTGTAGGCGGGGTGAAACCCCGCTGCCTACCGGTAATTATCTGGGGCAGCTCACCGACGAGTTGAACGGCGACGTCATCACAGAGTTTGCAGCGGCGGGACCTAAAAGTTATGCATATAAAACCGTACGAGGTAAAATGGTCATGCGTGTGAAGGGGATCACTCAAACCCACGAGAGCTGTCAGAAAATAAACTTTGACAGCGTCAGAGATCTGGTCGAGGGTTATATAAAAGACCCCGCCCTCGCTGCATCTATCAAAACACCGCAGCAGGGAATTAAACGTAATAAAAGCAGTTTCAGTTTGACAAACGTGTCATTTCAAAAATCCTTCAGGGTGGTGTATGACAAGCGGCGTCTTTTAAAGGACGGGGAAACCGAACCGTTCGGATTTTGAAACATGTCTCACTCGGGAAATACGGTGGAGTTTGACCCCAGACTTCAGCCCCCATTCTCCTGTCTCATTGTTGGACCGAGTGGTTCGGGAAAGACTGTGTTTGTGAAAACATTGCTGGAAAATTGTAGCCACGCTATGAGATATGTGCCTGACAACATTGTATGGCTGTATACGTCTGAACAACCTCTGTATTCTGAACTGAAGAATAAAAATATTAAATTTGTAAGAGGACTCCCTGACTCATTTCTGGACGACAGCCTTTTCCCTGAAGGTCAGAGCCATCTGGTTATTTTGGACGATCTCATCTTTCAAGCAGCGGATCATCCTGAAGTTGTAAGAATTTTCACCCAGTACAGACATCACCGGAATATGAGCGTCATCATGATCACACAGAACATGTTTCATAAAGGGAAATACAGTCGAACCATCAGTTTGAATTGTAATTATATGGTGCTGTTTAAAAACCCCAGAGACAAGTTACAGATGAACATTCTGGCTCAGCAAATGTTTCCCAGCAAAAAACAATTTTTTTTGGAGGCTCTTGATGATGCTACGAGCGTACCTTACGGGTATTTATTACTGGATTGTATGCAGGAGTGTCCAGATCAGTTCAGACTGAGATCGGGATTACTCCCGCACGAGTGGCCCACGGTTTATTTACAGAAAGATAAACGGATATGAGCTCTCTTTAAAAAAGGAACGTCCCCGCTTTTAAAGCGCTAATCAGAGCCGGGGTGAGGGAGCGTCACCACAGCCTGAAGACCTGCAGGCCGGAGCTTCTGAAAACTTTATCCGAGATCGCTTTGAATATATTAAAGGGGAATATCGCCTTGAGCGACTCTCAATTCCGTGCCTTGAAAAAACGAAAAAGAGTTTTACGTCTTCTGGCCGACAGAAAAACCAGTTACAAAAGGAAGCGGGGAGCGTTGATTCAGACGGGCGGCTTTCTCCTGCCTCTGCTCGCCGTGGCCCTGCCCGTTATAACGAGTCTAATAGTACCCAGAGGATAATGGCGTTCAAAGCGGCGCAAAAGATGTTTTTACTGACTCCTCAACAGATGCTTCAACTCGGTCATTCCGTTCCGCCGAGCGGAAATAACATCAGACAAACGGCGGAAAATGATTTAGACTCGCGAATGCGGGCCGTGCTGGAGGAACGTACTCACTCCCCTTACGAAAAAATTAAAAAGTATGAGGCTCTGCTGCAGCGCTATTTAACCCTGATCAAACAGGGGGAACTCGAATCACGCGTTTCACCCCCGCAAGAGACTCGCGTCGCTAAGCAACCTGAGGAGGAGGAGGAGGAGGAGGAGGAGGAGCTGGATGAGACTGTGACAGAGGTCCTGAAGAATATCCCCTCCAGAGAGCGTAGAAACGCTGAATATATTATGAGGAAATTATCGAAGGGTGATACGCGCTGGAGTCCGTCGGGGGAATTTATTTACAAGGGGAAAGTCGTGAGGGGGTCTCACGCCATAGATCTTATGAAACATCTCGGATCCTCGTTCAAGAAATCGAGCCCCCCTACAAGCTGGTTGAAGTTCCTCAATATTTTACAGGAGCGGAATATTCCGGTGGCGTGCGTATCAAACCCACAAGCCCACGAGCAGTTTCAGAAGCTTAAAAAAGGACGGAGCAGCTCGCCGGATGAAACCCGTCTTTTAACCGATTCGCCGGCCAGGAAGAAAAAAAGACTTCCAACGCTGGGAAGGTTTCTCACCATAAAAGGAGGGTGTCGAATTAAAAACTGACTGGATATTATGATCAAGATTTTTTAAAATACATAGCAGTCAGACACGTTTTTGTATATTGTTACTAATAAAACACCGACTGAAACTCATCTCCGGTCTGGCATATGGTTTAAAAAACAACTTTCAACACTTCTCTACTTAATAACAACGGTGCAAAAAACGAACACATAAAAAATCAAAGGTCAAAGCTTCTTTCTACGCTTAATAACGGGGTTTAAAGGGTGCAAACGCGAAAAAACTTTAAAGGTATGATCGGGAGACCGCTCTCACACATCCATCCCGTTTTCAGGCGAAAAAACACACATAAAAAAATCAGAGGTCAAAGGTCAACGCTTCTTTCTACGCTTAACGGGGTATTAAATTATGCAAACGTGATAAAACTTTAAAGGTATGATCGGGAGACCGCTCTCACACATCCATCCCGTTTTCAGGCGAAAAAACACACATAAAAAAATCAGAGGTCAAAGGTCAACGCTTCTTTCTACGCTTAATAACGGGGGTTTAAAGGCTGCAAACGCGATAAAACTTTAAAGGTATGATCGGGAGAGCGTTCTAAGACGGGGGTTACATTTTCACACGGAAAAACATAAAATAATAGGAACGCCGGTTAACACAAGCCGTGACAATATTTAAACTCATGCAAAGGCCCTGCTAGCTGGTTACAGGAGGTATTGCAGCTTTTCTTAAGGCAATAACGATATCTTTTCACAAAATCAGAAACCAAATCATCGTTCACGATAGTATTTTCGGTGTATAAAGACACCACGTCCTGTCCCAGCGGCTCTGTTATACAGATAATACACGCAGTGTTGTCCACATACGTCCGATAACTCGTGCTGAAGCTGTTTGTTGTGATACAGAATGTTTTTAACATCTGGGAGATTCTCCAGATATCGCAGGATGCTTTTAGGGTAGTAATCAAAGTCAGGGCTGAGGCCGAACGAGTCAAAAAATGTGGCTCGACCATTTTTTTCAATGGTGAGCGTTAACCAGTGTTCCCCCGGTAAATGTCTAGGGTGGGTGTTTACAATGAAATATACGGGAGGGCCCGGCTTGATCCGGAATAACTCGTCAGACGCGAAAACACCGGCGAACAGGTCTCCTATTAAGCCCCTCATAACAGCGTCCAATTCCAGGGTGTTCATCAGTAAAAATCCACAAGGACCTGTCGCTTGGAATTAATCTCCAGGAGAGAATCGTAACACGTGTACACTATCAGCGTGGTGGTATGCGGAGTCGCGACTCTGAATCTCATCTCGAGTCGCAGGGTGCCTGTGGAGACAGGGCTCAGAGCGCTGCTGTCCTCCTCCAGGTTTAAATTGAAGACGTACAGCGCATAGCCGAGTGCAAAATCCTCCCGGTCTATACAGAGAGGCAGGTCCTTGAGGTGTCGCCCGGTTGCCGTGTAGAGATTGTAAAACTCCCTGACAGAGAGTCCGTTGTTAAATTCAGGCTGGAAAGCTTTAGCCGGCAGCTGTCTCCCGTTTTGACTGAGTGCGAGGTACTCCAGGTCATAGTGTGCAAATTCAAACGGGGACAGATCTCTTCTCCCGCTGAATGCGTTGTGATTCACCATACCCAGAACCACATATTTGGGCATGGTTCCTAAAAACAGGTTCTCCTGGTTGCATATCCTGGAATGGCTGGGGATCACGTAAGTCTTAACGTTGATTCGTGATAACGGGTACACGGCGTTCCCTTTCATGAGAGCTGCGGAGTAACCCAGTCTCACTGCAGGGGATACGGTGACTTTCTTAATGAATAGGGACGCGCCCAGAATTTTCAGCTTGAAAGTGGAGGCTGCCAGCCCCATCAGGCAGAAAGCATCGCTGGCTCGAATTAATTTAACTCTCAGATCAACGTTATTCAGAAGAAGCCTCTCGTAGAAAAATATGTCCGCGTGCAGCGGACCCTGAACTTGAAATTCACACGATTCGGCACTAAAGCGTGCTCTGCTCACGAGGCCTTTATTCGGGCCCGCGTCATCCACAGCGGTCGAATTGTGCTGACCCGGGGTGTCCTTGTAAAACAAACCGCCCGTGAACTGCGATTTCAATGAAGCGGGCGAAAAGTTCAGCAGCGTCTCAATCATCGCCCTGTACGGGTGCGTCGTGCTGGACTGGGAAATCAGCCGGTCACCCAGAGTCACGTCGACTTGTGAGAAAATCGTATTGAGAGGGTAATTTATTACGCCCACGCGGGCGTCATTAGCCAGGTCAGTCCCGTCGGCGTTTGTAATTTTCAATCGCAGATAAAGCAGCGTATTATTGAGGTCTAAATACCTCTCACCGTCTCCGGGGATAAAAAACTCGATAGGGCCCGTGTCCGTCAGGGCTGATAACGGGCTGACTTCAACGTATTGGCTTTGCTCGATGGACAGCTGGGTCCCGGGGACGGCGAATAAATCCAATTCGCTGATGGTGCATTCGGGGGAATTATTTCACAAAAGAGACATTGTTTAAGAGAAAATATCCCCGGACAACCTCCTCTTCTTATGCTTCCTTCGAACTGTTCTGCTTTTCCCGGGGGTCTTTCGCTTTTTAACCATTTTGACCTGTTTCCCCGGGGGGCATTTCCGGGGCCTTCTTGAGAGCACCATGATCCCGGACCCCCGCTGCTGCTCGGGTTCCTGACTCCGTCCGGCCCTCTCAACAACGTGGCTCACTACGTCCGAAGCGATGCTTCGAGCGGCGTTTTTCAGGTGAGGTTTGGCGATCGTGTATCCTTGTTTAATCAGCGGCGACACAAATTTGAACAGTTTCGAAAATATGTTCCCGAGCCAACGTGCCCGTACATAACAGGAGCGCCGTGGAAGCCGTGAAGGCCATTCCCGACTTGATTTTCATAGTAAGGCACAAATCTATAAATGTCGGCTTTGTGCGCTGCCCCGGCCATTTTTTTTTATCCCGCCGGTTTAAAATGTAATGTCACAACCACTTTACCGTATCTGAAATTCACCGGTCGATCTTGATCGCTTTTGATTTCGATGCGTATCGTCTCAATATGTCTTTTGGAGACCGGGATGTAATAAGTGGGGTTGAATTTCTTTGTAATTATTTCCCCGAAACGACCTCCAATTTCGAACGCTCGGAGGAGAGGAGCAAAAGCGTCGCCCACCGCCTGAGGCTGTACAACGTCTGTATAACAGAACAGGTGATACATGCCCGCTTTTATATCGGGGTAGCGGGGAGAGCTCGTGACCCCGGGTCCGCATCTCAGCCATTGATTAGGCTGTATCCCCAGCATGTACACCGTCGGGGCTTCAAAATATACCTGGCAGGTACCGTCTCCTTCCCACAGAAACTTTTTCTGGATATCGTCATATTTTAAAGTCAGCTTCGGATCTATAGTCTTCAAACGAGGGTTTATCTGCGCTGCAATAACCTCAAAGTTATCGTAATATCCCGTGTCAAAAAATTGCGAGTGAACGGCGAGTTTGTTCTTGGGCGGTAAGCCCGTAATTTTCTTCACCTGAAACGTACAGCAAGGCTTTTCCGGGATATTTAACCAGGTGTGCGGATAAGAAATTTCCGTCAGCGCCACATCCCAGTCACCCTCTAGATACAGGTGTCGAGCCAAGTCCACCTGGTAGCATGAAATTGTGTTGTCCGGGAATACTTTTAGGCTGGCGTTTGAAGGCAGAGTCATATAAAATCCGTGTTTCAGATCCCGATCCATTTCTCATATGTCGGTTGAAGATAGATGTTCTCATATTTATACGGCCATCAGCTGGTCCGTGGGAACCCAGGAGTTAAATTTCTCGGGCCAATTTTTCCATCTGACAAATACAAATTTCTTCCGCTTGGTAAAACGTTCACGAATAATTTCTTGAACCTGATACGGTCTGTCTTTTGCTATTTTAACCTTCTGCAATTCTGGTTCATAGAATGAACCTTCAATGATCTCGCCGTCATAATCTTTCAATTTATAAACGGGCGGCGCACGTTGTATACATTCTGACACCGTGAACATTTCATCCGTAAAACTTTGTTCATATTTTTTATCAAAAACTCCCCTGAGCTTGGAGACCCTGACTATATCTCCGACCTTATATTTAAACTTCGCAGGCCTCCTGCGTAGGGTGGATGCCCCGTACAAATTTTGAAACACTTGATCCACCTTTCGAGCATTAACCTCATTCGGTCTCATCTTAATGCTTTTATGATAACTCTCGTTATAAGCTGTGAGTAAAGACGGCAGGACGTCGATGTATCTTCGTGTGTTTTTAGCAGTAAAATATCTCCACATTCTCGTCTTTAGCGTGCGATTAAACCTCTCGACAACCGAGGCTTTCAGATCACTGGCCGTGGCAAAATGTAGAATCCGGTGTTTTTTCATTAAATCCTTGAACGGTTTGTTAAAAAACTCTTTCCCAGCATCAGTCTGTAGCTTCAGAGGCACCCCGCTCTGCTTTAAGAGCGAGGCAAAGGCCTGTGAGACTTTGCGCCCTTGCTTTGACTTCAGGGCTCTGGCATACGCTTTTTTGAGAACATATCGATAACGGTGAGCAGGTACTTGTACCCGTCGTTAAAATCTGATAACCCCTGCATGTCGCATAAATCCGCCTGAAATTGGTTAAGCGGGTTTGTGACAAATACTCTATTTCTTGGAAAATGCGTCCTGGCAGGTTTGTGTAATGTGTATGCATCTTCCCCCGACAGGAAATCTCTGATATGCTTCATATGAATTTTAGATCCGTGTTGATTGCGCAGAGCCCTGCGTAAACGCTCCGGTCCTCCAAAACTCCCCGGATTTGCCGGACTATAATACATATCCCTCATTAAACCCTCATCACCCATCTTTTAAGGTGGATCTCTTCAGAATGATGAACCAGATAGTCCTTTTTCATTTTTATATGTTTTAGCGAACATAAATATTAATCTTTTGTTTTAAATAGGCGCTCTTGGAAACGTTAAATTGAACTCTGATTCAGTACCGCGGAGAGCGCTCACAGATCAGCCTCGACCTTTTAATAAGACCATGTTAAAACCCCGCATAAATTCATACGAGCACCTTTTTTCCACCAAAACCTCGTTTGTATGACTCTGTCTTGCAATATGAAGCGCCTTGGGGCAACTGTTTTGTTGTGGCTTGGCGCTATATAAATTTGATTTGAAAACATTTCACCCTTTTTTCAACAATATTATTGGAAAGAACACTGACCGTCTGAGTTTTAGAATGTATGCTTTATTACATTCATTAAAGTCACACAGAGAAAAAAACAATTGTTCATGTTTATTAAACACAACATACGTGGAGGAAAAAAGTATACGTTCACGTACAAAACTGGAAAACTCTCAGTAATACATCTCCCCTGCATTTACGGTTTATTTCAGTATTCAGCTGTAAAAGTGTAGGAACAATCTCTTCTCTGGACAGTCCCATCTGTTTCACGCGGCACGCTATCACATCCACAAACAGAGTGTATAATGTAAGCAGGTGCATCGTATTACACCGTGTAAAATCGTCGGTGGTCAAAACAGAGATTTTCAGTAATACGTTGTACAGAGATTTTTCAGATGAATGGAGAGCCGCGTTGTAGATATGTTCTGTCCAGACTCCGGGTCCGGGGCGACGTCTGATAACGTCGAAGACCCTCTCCATAACGCATGAAGGCGGGGTGCCTGGGGTCTCCAGCCTGCGAATGACTGCCCGCTCCTGCTTATACGAGAGTCCGCGTATAATATAAACTTCCCGCAGGCTTTGAAAGAGACTCATCACACAATTACCCATGACTGTAAACAATATAATGATATATAAAAAAAAATGCAGGTTTTTTTTTTCAGTCGTCTGGGTTATAGACGGCTACCATCCCCTCCAGGTCGAGATCGACGTCTTCACCGAAACGTGTACAGTTCGTTGATCTTTGCTTCAAAATTATCAGTGTATTTCAGCTCAGTGAGGATGTTTTCTACCGCCCCCTGAACCCTCGCAGCCGATGGGTTGAGGAAGCGCTGGGCTAGGAGTTTTACCACAGCCGGGATGAAGGTCGGTCTCCAGAGTCTCACCATTAATCTCTCAAAATGTCCGGTAAAGAAATATTCATTTAACGGGTCCAGGCACTCGTGCTGGCGCTGGCTGGGGTGATCGATCTCACACCCGTAACAGAGTTTTTGTCTGTAACTTTTGATCACAGCCAAAGGTAAGTGGGCCACGCCGACTTTCACCGTTTTCAGGAATTCCTCTGACAGGATCCCGTCTGGCTGGTCTGATGCGTAAGATGTGGCGTATTTCTCAGCCCGCTCGAGGTCTTGTACCTCCCCCGGACTTGCGGCCTCCGTGACAGCGGGAAGAGAGCCCACGCCTCCCGGGCTAGAAAGCGCGTGAGAAGGATGGATCTCGCCCCAGACCGGTTCGAGCTGAACTCCCCACGGGGTCTCGTACCCGCCGCGGGTCCGTGAAGCCTTCTGGCGCCGGTCCTGGTTCACGACCGGCTCGGCGGATCTCATCCAGGCCTGCCCCGGGGATGGCGGGTCTCTTCCACAGGCGAGCGCGCAGTCACAAGCGATGTCATCGGCCGGTGCGATGGGGGAGGTTGAGGAGGTCATGCTGGTTCGTCGTCCGATGCTTAAATGAGATGTGGTCCGCTGGTTTTTTTATAGAAATCCCCGTGCATGCGGGGGAAGAGCTACGGCAGAGTTTTTTTTGTTGTTGTTGTTTGTTTGTTAGTTTGTTTTTTTAAGTAGAAAGGGGCCAAGTTTTTTCGGACTTCGATCACGTCCCTCCAGGCCAGACACCTTGTAAAAAGACCCGTAGAATAAGCTTTGTTTTTCCGTCTTCAAACAAGCCCAGCGAACGACCACGTCATCAGGAAATCGGATGTAATAAAACATTCAAGCTTCAACCAAAGATTCAAGCTTCTCTACTATGTTATAAAAGACCATCCGGCGTGACACCCCCGCTGCGCAGGTCACACACACGCCTCCGAAACACACGCACACCTCCGAAACACACGCCCACACACACACACACACACACCTCCGAAACACACGCACACACGCCTCCGAAACACACAGTTAGCGTCTGCAACAGGTATTACAGCCGTGGGGTCATGTTTCCGTGAGGAGCTCTATGCGTGGGTATTTGACCGTCTTGCTGCAAAGACAGCCGTTACAGCCGAGAGACGGTTATTTTTAACCCTTCTTTAATTTAAGAATTAAAAAACAGAAAAGGAGACGCATTAATTTAAGAATTAAAAATATTAAAGGCGTATTAAAATATTACTAAATCAGTAAATTGAAGAAAACCTCCCATAATTATGCAAAAGATACGGTATTTTTTATTCCTTCTTTAATTGAGGCACTAAAAACCATAAAAGGACGTGCTTTAATTTAAGAATTAAAAATATTAAAGGGGTATTAAATATTAGACACTGATTTATGTTTAATTATTTCAGAATTAGTTAATCTTTAATACATTAAAAAGATCTAGGTATTTTTTAATCGTTCATGAAATAAAATGACATTAAAATATTAGACCCCGGGTGGGAGGGGAGGTAGGGCTTGGAGGCGGCGCTTGGGGCGGGGTTAGGGGAGGAGCTTGGGGTGGGGCTAGGGGAGGTAGGGGAGGAGCTTGGGGTGGGGCTATGGGAGGAGCCAGGGGCGGGACTAGGGGAGGAGCCAGGGGCGGGGCTTAGAGGCGGGACTAGGGGAGGGACATAGTGATGTAATTGATTCTGATTGGCTGTGACGTCATAAGGGGCGGGATTAGGGGCGGGGCGTAGTGACGTAGTCAATTCTGATTGGCTGACAGGGCCATAAATCAGTTTTGAACATAAGGTCTCTCAGTATTCTCTCTCCCATGATCCAAAGTATTCTAACCATACCAAAGACACAAACTATCCCGACGATTCAAACCATCCCGACCATTCGTTACACACTGTGGTCTACCAGTTGCACAGCTACCAAACGCACAGACCTGCAGTGCTGTGGGCTTACAACCAACCCCAGTGGTCATAATGAGTCACTCACTGTGAGAGACTTTCATCAATGACAAAACTCTCAAGAAACAAATGAGAGAAAATCTGATGGACTGAATTTGTGACATATCATGTAAGATGATAGACTGGAGACTGTGTGTGTGTTTGTGTGAGATCCTCCTCACCTGATAGCTGAGCTCAGGTTCTGGTACCAGTCATTGAGGTCCTCCTGGTTGTTGGACAACAGTAAGAGTTTGGTTCTGGGGAAGTTCACCTGTAGTGTAGTAAAACCACCCGTTAGTGTGGCGCCGACTGCTGGTGCCAGCTGACCACAAGGACTCTGAATATTGGCATTTCCAAATTAAAAACCAACAGTTCTCTGACACATTCCCCCTCAGTGCAGACGGACACCAGTGAACGTCTTTCTTCTGTTTGCATGTCATTGCTGTGCACTGCTCCCTCACCCCCTTCTTAAAAGAAATGAACTTTTCAGGTTATTCTCATCAGGCAACATATTAAATCAATCAATCAATCAACTTTTTTTTATATAGCGCCAAATCACAACAAACAGTTGCCCCAAGGCACTTTATATTGTAAGGCAAGGCCATACAATAATTATGAAAAACCCCAACGGTCAAAACGACCCCCTGTGAGCAAGCACTTGGCTACAGTGGGAAGGAAAAACTCCCTTTTAACAGGAAGAAACCTCCAGCAGAACCAGGCTCAGGGAGGGGCAGTCTTCTGTTGGGACTGGTTGGGGCTGAGGGAGAGAACCAGGAAAAAGACATGCTGTGGAGGGGAGCAGAGATCAATCACTAATAATTAAATGCAGAGTGGTGCATACAGAGCAAAAAGAGAAAGAAACAGTGCATCATGGGAACCCCCCAGCAGTCTAAGTCTATAGCAGCATAACCAAGGGATGGTTCAGGGTCACCTGATCCAGCCCTAACTATAAGCTTTAGCAAAAAGGAAAGTTTTAAGCCTAATCTTAAAAGTAGAGAGGGTGTCTGTCTCCCTGATCTGAATTGGGAGCTGGTTCCACAGGAGAGGAGCCTGAAAGCTGAAGGCTCTGCCTCCCATTCTACTCTTACAAACCCTAGGAACTACAAGTAAGCCTGCAGTCTGAGAGCGAAGCGCTCTATTGGGGTGATATGGTACTACGAGGTCCCTAAGATAAGATGGGACCTGATTATTCAAAACCTTATAAGTAAGAAGAAGAATTTTAAATTCTATTCTAGAATTAACAGGAAGCCAATGAAGAGAGGCCAATATGGGTGAGATATGCTCTCTCCTGCTAGTCCCCGTCAGTACTCTAGCTGCAGCATTTTGAATTAACTGAAGGCTTTTTAGGGAACTTTTAGGACAACCTGATAATAATGAATTACAATAGTCCAGCCTAGAGGAAATAAATGCATGAATTAGTTTTTCAGCATCACTCTGAGACAAGACCTTTCTGATTTTAGAGATATTGCGTAAATGCAAAAAAGCAGTCCTACATATTTGTTTAATATGCGCTTTGAATGACATATCCTGATCAAAAATGACTCCAAGATTTCTCACAGTATTACTAGAGGTCAGGGAAATGCCATCCAGAGTAAAGATCTGGTTAGACACCATGCTTCTAAGATTTGTGGGGCCAAGTACAATAACTTCAGTTTTATCTGAGTTTAAAAGCAGGAAATTAGAGGTCATCCATGTCTTTATGTCTGTAAGACAATCCTGCAGTTTAGCTAATTGGTGTGTGTCCTCTGGTTTCATGGATAGATAAAGCTGGGTATCATCTGCGTAACAATGAAAATTTAAGCAATACCGTCTAATAATACTGCCTAAGGGAAGCATGTATAAAGTGAATAAAATTGGTCCTAGCACAGAACCTTGTGGAACTCCACATCTGATATCTAAATATCAGATGTGCCAGTTATTACTGACATTTACACCCCACAGTGGCCAACAGGGGGCGTGGTAGAGGGCATCCCTGCTTCCTGGAGAAGGTTTTAAATAAAGCTGTGCTACACATCATCTCTGTCCCAACAAGAAGTAAGTTCCATATAGGTCCTGAGGTCTGCCGGTGCTGGTTCTTAACTCCAGATTCTGTAGTGTTGAGCGGATGAGAATCTATGACTCCCCTTGGATGGGACGTCAGTCCAATGTAGATTACTTCCCCAGCCAAGACCAGGACATGTTTACAGCTGGATGGATTGAGACAAAGTGTCTTGTCCGAGGACACGGACAGGTATCACAAGGGGGATTTCAGCCCAGGTCTATATATTGACACATCCTCCTGCTCTACTGTCCTGTGAGTAACCCTGGTTATCCTACCTCGCTTTGTCCTTGAACAAGACATATAATCTACATTGCTTCAGTGCACACAGCTGTAAATTGGTACTGGCCTTGGCTGGGGAAGTAACCCACATCGGACAGGCGTTCCATCCTGGGGGCGTCATACATTCTCCTCCATTTCATGCTATCGGTGCTGGTGATAAGCCCCAGCATCTCAGGGCCTCAGGGCCTATGTCGGACTTATGTCTCCTATTGTTTGTTGAGAAATCACTCGCTGTGGTTCAGGGTGTCGACTGAGGCAGCAGACAAGATGCCCAGAGACTGATTACTGCAACTCATAATATGCTAACTGATCAGGATGATACCACAAACCATCATAAAGTGCTGGTCCACCACAGCAAGTAACCATTAGGTACTAAAAGAATTAGTAGATCAAAAGTAGGTGTATCCACCCACTGAGATCTGGCCACTTCCCGGTCTTGGAACCTTAGACACTAGCCAGTGCAGTGCAGAACTTTCTGAGCTCCCTTGAAAACAGGGGAAGATGGTCCCCTTGTTAAGACAGAGGAGGATCTCACTACCCACCAGGTTTGGACCTGGACAGTACCCTGCAGTGAAGGACTTCTTAGCATCACACCTGTTGCCAGACTCCAAAGACAAGACCTTGGTGCTGTCCTTTAGTTTTGTGTTTTGCAGATATGGCCTTACCCCATCCCTTTCATAAATGGAACAACCTCTGACGGAAGGCAGCAGCACGTTTACGTCTTTCTCATCTTTTGTGGTGCTGAGCTTTGTGAAATGTTTTAAGAACCAGTCCCGCTGCCAACACCCCAAAAAGGGTAACCTGTAGTCTGGAGGACCATCTGCAGTTCCCGGAGGGAGAACAACATCATGTCAAGGACACATATACCACATTTTCCAGAGTCTAGGTTTTTGGAATTAATTAGGGATTTTTGTGCATTGTTATTGAGAATATTCATTATTGGCATTTATTAATTTATTATTGGAGTTAATTTTGTTTAGTGCTTTGGTTCCTGTGAAAGCATGATATAAATAATTGCTATAATAACGCTAATAATTATTATTACAAACGCATGAGTTTGCAGTAAGTCGCACAGGACTATAAGTCCTCTTTAGCCAGCAAAAAAAAGTGACTTATACTCTGGAACATACAGGAGATAAAATAAAGCACAGACATTACCAAAAAAAAGTGACTCATACTCTGGAACATACAGGAGATAAAATAAAGCATAGACACGACCAAAAACAAAAAAGTGACTTATACTTTGGAACATACAGGAGATAAAATAAAGCATAGACATGACCAAAAACAAAACAAAACAAAAAAATAATAAATAAAAAAGTGACTTATAGTCTGGAACATACAGAAGATAAAATAAAGCATATACATTACCAAAAACAAAAAAAAAAAGTGACTTATACTCTGGAACATACAGGAGATAAAATAAAGCATAGACATTACCAAAAAAAGTGACTCATACTCTGGAACATACAGGAGATAAAATAAAGCATAGACATGACCAAAAACAAAACAAAAACTGACTTATACTCTGGAACATACAGGAGATAAAATAAAGCATAGACATGACCAAAAACAAAACAAAAAACTGACTTATACTCTGGAACATACAGGAGATAAAATAAAGCATAGACATGGCCAAAAACAAACAAACAAACAAAAAAAAAGTGACTTATACTCTGGAACATACAGGAGATAAAATAAAGCATAGACATGACCAAAAACAAAAAACTGACTTATACTCTGGAACATACAGGAGATAAAATAAAGCATAGACATGACCAAAAAAAGTGACTCATACTCTGGAACATACAGGAGATAAAATAAAGCATAGACATGACCAAAAACAAAAAACTGACTTATACTCTGGAACATACAGGAGATAAAATAAAGCATAGACATTACCAAAAAAAGTGACTCATACTCTGGAACATACAGGAGATAAAATAAAGCATAGACATGACCAAAAACAAAAAACTGACTTATACTCTGGAACATACAGGAGATAAAATAAAGCATAGACATGACCAAAAACAAAACAAAAAAACTGACTTATACTCTGGAACATACAGGAGATAAAATAAAGCATAGACATGACCAAAAACAAAACAAAAAACTGACTTATACTCTGGAACATACAGGAGATAAAATAAAGCATAGACATGGCCAAAAACAAACAAACAAACAAAAAAAAGTGACTTATACTCTGGAACATACAGGAGATAAAATAAAGCATAGACATGACCAAAAACAAAAAACTGACTTATACTCTGGAACATACAGGAGATAAAATAAAGCATAGACATGACCAAAAACAAAACAAAAAACTGACTTATACTCTGGAACATACAGGAGATAAAATAAAGCATAGACATGACCAAAAACAAAACAAAAAACTGACTTATACTCTGGAACATACAGGAGATAAAATAAAGCATAGACATGGCCAAAAACAAACAAACAAACAAAAAAAAAGTGACTTATACTCTGGAACATACAGGAGATAAAATAAAGCATAGACATGACCAAAAACAAAACAAAAAAGTGACTTATACTCTGGAACATACAGGAGATAAAATAAAGCATAGACATGACCAAAAACAAAACAAAAAAGTGACATACTCTGGAACATACAGGAGATAAAATAAAGCATAGACATGACCAAAAACAAAACAAAAAAGTGACTTATACTCTGGAACATACAGGAGATAAAATAAAGCATAGACATGACCAAAAACAATCAAACAAACAAACAAAAAAAGTGACTTATACTCTGGAACATACAGGAGATAAAATAAAGCATAGACATGACCAAAAACAAAACAAAAAAGTGACTTATATTCTGGAACATACAGGAGATAAAATAAAGCATAGACATGGCCAAAAACAAAACAAAAAAGTGACTTATACTCTGGAACATACAGGAGATAAAATAAAGCATAGACATGACCAAAAACAAAACAAAAAAGTGACTTATACTCTGGAACATATAGGACATAAAATAAAGCATACGTAGACATGACCAAAAACAAACAAACAAACAAAAAAAATTTAAAAAACGTAAAAATAAATCTGAATTTACATCCGATCACTAAACACACACACACACACACACACACACACACACACACACACACACACACACACACACACACACACACACACACACACACACACACACACACACACACACACACACACACACACACGTTCAGTTCTGAAACTACTGTGTAAAGGACAAAAAAAAGACAAAGAATCCTGATTTGTAATAAAAATGCAAAGCAATACATTAGAAACAGACACAGATTAAAAACTGAAACTATATGGATAACAAGAAAGAAACAGCAAATATTCTACAAACAATAATATAAAGCTTTCAAACAGAAAATGATTGACAGGAGTCATGTCAGCTGCAGAGATGCTGTCTAAACAGTAGAGGGCAGCACAATTCAAGAAAACAATAATGTTAGTTTTCTGCTGCTGCACCTCTCAGGCTTTCAGACACATTAAATCAGCAAATAGAGACTTTGCAGCCTCAACTGTAAGTGAATTTAATATTCATTCCACTTATTTCAGGATAACAGAAAGAAAAAGCCATCAACAAACTCAACATGAGAGATAAAAAACAAAAAAGACCTGGGAATGCTCCAATAAACTCAACAGGAGAAGGAAAAAATATATACAATGAATAAAAACAAAAATCCAGGGATACTACAATAAACTCAACAGGAGAGGAAAAAATATATACAATAAATAAAAACAAAAATCCAGGGATACTACAATAAACTCAACAGGAGAGGAAAAATTATATACAATAAATAAAAACAAAAATCCAGGGATACTACAATAAACTCAACAGGAGAGGAAAAATTATATACAATAAATAAAAACAAAAATCCAGGGATACTACAATAAACTCAACAGGAGAGGAAAAAATATATACAATAAATAAAAACAAAAATCCAGGGATACTACAATAAACTCAACAGGAGAGGAAAAATTATATACAATAAATAAAAACAAAAATCCAGGGATACTACAATAAACTCAACAGGAGAGGAAAAATTATATACAATAAATAAAAACAAAAATCCAGGGATACTACAATAAACTCAACAGGAGAGGAAAAAAATATATACAATAAATAAAAACAAAATCCAGGGATACTACAATAAACTCAACAGGAGAGGAAAAAATATATACAATAAATAAAAACAAAAATCCAGGGATACTACAGTAAACTCAACAGAAGAGGAAAAAAATTAAATACAACAAATCAATCACTAAAAAACAAACAAAAAATCCAGGGATCCTGCAATAAACTCAACATGAGAGATTAAAAAAAGAAAAAAGACCCCAAATAAAATAAACTAAACAAGAGAGGTAAAAAATAAAACAAAATAAAATACAATCAATCAATCAATCAATTGGTGAATAAAAACAAAAATCCAGGAATGCTACAATAAACAACATGAGAGGAAAAAAATTCAATTCAATTCAATCAATCAATTAAAAAATCCAGGAATGCTACAAATAAACTCAACGCGGTAGGCTAAAAAAAAAGCAAAAATACCCCAAATAAAATAAACTCAACAACAGAGTTAAAAAAATCAAACAAAATATAAAATACAATAAATAAATCAATCAACTGGTGAATAAAAACAAAAATCCAGGAATGCTATAACAACATGAGAGGAAAAAACAAATCAAATCAATTCAATCAATTAATGAAAGAAAATCCAGGAATGCTACAATAAACTCAACAAGAGGTAAAAATAAATAAATAAATAAATAAAAATACAATCAATCAAAAACAAAAATCCAAGAACACTACAATAAACTCAAGACGGGAGGCTAAAAAAAAAACTGGGACAATAAAGTCAATGAGAGGTTAAAAACAAACAAAAGGGACCCGGGAATGCAACGAGGTAAAATAATGACAATAAAAAAACACACCCCAGGAAAACACTGATCACTTCTATTTGTATTTACACTGATTTTTGCTGAAGGAACACAAACACCTACGTTTTTGTTTTTTTTTTGACACAAGCAGTGGGGAGTGTCTCTGATGAAGATTTCAGACAGACCATCATCAAACACACGTGATCTAATAATGACAGAGCTGGGTGAGTGGCGCGCGCCGCTCAGGGGACGGGCGGCTGAGTTCTGCACAAATAGATTCCACTCACACTGCGATGCGGTAATTAGGGATTTGTCAGGAAATCTGACCCTTTTAGGTAGAAATTACTTTGTATAATCAGAGCGTGGGTGCGCGGCGCCTCATCACGGCACATAATTTAGCTCGGTTATTTATACATCAAAGAGAATGTGTCAGGGATGTGGGAAAATATTCAGGAGGAGGAGGACTGCAGACAGACAGAGACGGAAGGTTAGGCAGAGAAAAACACGGCCACAAAGAAAAGCCGGCTGTGCACAAACGTGAGGGAAAAAGGAAATTTTAATAAAAGCTTTTTTCTCTTTCTCCCAAACTTTGCATATAAATTGCCATGGCATTTACAGCTGTCAAATTTAATTTGGCTTTAATTCTTCATGGGCCGGGATGAGGAGGGCCCTGGAGTGCTGACAGCCCTTTTCCGTGAGCTCAGGTAAGGGTCCGGGATCAATAATGTGTCCTTATGAGAAATTACGCGTAATGCTATTGAGTATGCATCTGGGCCTCGGCGGGATAAGAGGCTAATGAAATGCCATTTCTGCCGTTAGATAAGGCGCGGCGGGCTGCAGAGGAGGGACAGGCTTGAGGAAGATGTATTTACTGGAGGGCTGGAAGAGATGGATCTGCAGCCTAATCTGATCCCGCAACGCAGAGATTCTGTTACAGCGGGCAGCCGTCACCACGCCGCCGTGGCCGCTCAGCTCTTATCAGCGGGCTTTTCATTAGTCACCGGAGGGACGCTTTTAATTCACAACACCAGCAGCAAATTAACTCGCTCCGGCACCAACACCTCCACACGCCTCCATGGAAAATCACAACCACGCGCACGGCGACACATGAGCTTCAGCTGTTTATGGTCACGGCGGCGGTTTGTGTCGCGCATTTTCCATCTTTGCAGACTCAGTTTGGCTCATATTTACTGATTTTTTTTTTAATGTCACAACAGACAATAAATGGCCATATTCTCCAAAGTACAAGTCGCACCTCGTTTCTGTTCTTTCAGCTCCTTCATTTGGGATTTTTGTGCATCGCTGTGGTGAAATGTTAATTATTGGCCATTATTCTCTCATTAGTGGAGTTTATTTTGATTAGTGCTTTGATTCTTGGGAGGTCAGTTCAACTCCAGTCTGGGGGCATGTGTTGGTGCCGCGCGTCAAATCATCTACAACACCACGGAACCCCTTTGGGTCCTGGATGACAACCGGCTACTGAGGTCCTCAGCGCTCGGACAGAGAAATGAACCACATGGCCAAAGTGTTGTAGCCGACCGACGCTTCCTCACAAAACAAGTGATCCTCCTCGTCTCAGTCACCCTGAGGAACCGCTCGTTTGATACAAAGTCTTTCTAACGCAGTAGTGGGCACACTTCCACTAATCCGCTAACCGCTAATTAGCAAAGCTAACTTTTTCTTGAGAGAATGAGCTTTGAAAACATCAGTGGTCTAATTGGCTTCCACTAAATTTAGTTCCACTAACTTTCTGTCTGCTAACATTATTTTTGCTGGTAAAGTGAGTAAAGTTTAACAGTCAAAAATGTTTGTATACTCTAAAATCATACATGTTAGCTCCTGTGTGTTGCTTGTGATCATACATGTTAGTTCCTGTGTGTTGCGTGTAATCATACATGTTAGTTCCAGTCTGTTGCGTGTAATCATACATGTTAGTTCCTGTGTGTTGCGTGTAATCATACATGTTAGTTCCTGTGTGTTGCGTGTAATCATACATGTTAGTTCCTGTGTGTTGCCTGCAGTGGTGGGCACAGATAATCAAAAAATTAACTTCGATAACAGATAATCAGATAACTGAAAAGTTATCTTCGATAAACTTAAAACAATAAACCACCCAAAAATATATCAGAAGTTACAGATAACCGATAAATTCCAGTATTGTCTCCGGTACAACAAGCTGATTTTGAGTTGTAACACTGCAATCACTTTTGGAAGCATCAAAAGCAACAACAGACCCAAACAATGAGTCAGCACTTCTGTCTTTGAGCGTCCTGCCCCCTACTGGAAGTGTCTGTTTACTACATGACTTCCAGCACAGACGCAACTGAGAGGAGCCACAAAGCTCAACTCTGTACTCAATCACAACGCTGCCGCCAGGCCGAGGTCTTGGAAAATAAAGCAGTGCTGACTTATGGTTTGGTGTATAAATCAATCAATCAATCAAGTTTTATTTCTATAGCACTTTACAACAGTTTTCACTGAACCAAAGTGCTTTCCAATAGCACCAGCTAGAGATAAAATAAAAAGAACAGTACGAAAAACACAATAAAACACAATAAGAGCATCCAAAATAGAATAAAAATAGACAAAAAAGTGTCAAAGCAATTATGTGCAAAAAGCTGCCCTGAACAAGTATGTTTTTAACTTAGCTTTAAACAGAGGCAAGCTATTAATGGACCTCAGTTCAGGAGGTAATGCATTCCACAACTTAGGACCTGCTACTGCAAAAGAACGTAAGTAAAATCAATACTTATAGAATAACTCCATTAATGGCAATTCTGTCATTTGTACAAAGTTAAAATATAACATATATCTTTTAATGTTGAATAATGCAGTAATTCTGAAGTTTTGTAACAAACACAGATAGATGGCATTCTGGGTAAAATGTGCCTCCGCTAACACTGATTGGTTGATTCATTCTATGTAAACCAACACGTTAATGTGAGGTGTGTTGGTGTTCACAGATAAATGTGTTTTGTAAAATATGGCATTTTTTATTTGTTAAAAAAAAAGGCATTTTCAAAAAAAAAAAAAAAAAAAAAAAGCCAAGTTGTAATTAGATAACCGTCTGATATAACCAGTGTCAAAATAAATAGAACACTGTCATGATCTACTGGTGCCACTGTGAGTTTTGGCCCTTTTTCAGCTGATTTTTCATTCGTGCGAGAATTTTTTGGATCGCACAGAGTTTCAGGTTAATCGCGTGTCCTGCATCGTTTAGTATACATGGAGTAACGAGCTGTGTTTAACATCTCATGACTACCTCCCGATTGGCGATCATATGGTCAAATGAAAATCAAACCTGTTTGATATTCTGGCCGGCCATCGTGAGGGTATCCCGCTGCCGAAGAGCTACAAGCATCCAACCTCTCACACTGTGCCTGTGCAAACACCACAGACCTGTCTTGTGATGTTTTTTTTTTTTTTTTTAGAATTTTGATGTCTCCCATCGAGAGTTTTTGTAAATTAAGTTTGAAAAAAAAAGCTTCTGTTTACGTTTTGCTTCTGGAAACACAAGTGGTTTTTGAACGTATGAGTACAGTGATTGAAAATATCAGCCCAGCTTCAGTCTGAATACTGCCATGAACACTACTGGCCAGTAGATGGCAGTAGAGACCTTGAAAACTTGCAAACACAAAATTCCAGATAATCTGTGTTGCTACTTTCTACGTTTAACATACGTGGAATTTAATAAAAGCAAACACAATAACAACGTCTATAAACCCAGAGAATATATTCACGTGAGTTTTAGGCACTAGAGTTTAATGCTGTTGTCCTGATCAAAGTGTCTGAAATGCATTTCTCCTGTCGTGAACGTACTGAGATTACCGTACTGAGATTACCCTATCACCCATAATGCACCTGGACACAGCATGCCCACACTAAAACCTTAAAAATTAGCGCATTACTTCAAAACTAAAACATATATCTGATATTTTCACTTAAAAAACTTCAGAAGTGACGTTAATTTAAATAACTTGTCTGAAATTAGTTTGGTTAAAATTTGAACCATAAGTTAAAAATGTATACCTCTGGATGACTTGGGTGATATTGGCCGCGTATCAGTATGGGGTTAAAAGAAATGAGGTTTTTTTTGGTGACCAGTTCTCCTTTGCCTGCCGAGGATAGAGCGGTTTCTTCTAGAAGCAGTTCTGCTCTGTTTGCAGAGTGTAGAACTACACATCTGTTCACCTTTGTTTTACCACGTTGACGGTCTAAAATTTATCAGACAAAAATTTATTGGAAGATAATTAGTCCGATAATGGTTTTCAAAGTTATCCGAAAAGATAATCCGATAATGAAAACTTTATCTTCGATAATTATTGGTTATCGGAACTGTGCCCACCACTGACTGGTTGCATGTAATCATACGTATTAGTTCTTGTGCGTTGTGTGTAATCATACATGTCAAAACTTGCGTGGGTTTTCTTTGGTGGGGAATCTCAATGCGACGGATGAAGTGTAGATTTTACCAGTCGCATTGAACACAACACAGGTAGCCATTCCTGTGTTTATACAAAGATAAACTGTGACTATTAATACTGCGATTTACTGCTTTTTATCAAGACGATGGCCGTGTTTGGATTTTATTTTAAATTTTCTTATTCTTTGTGCATTTGTTTTGTGTTTGTGACTGCAGCTCCAGTTAACGGTTTATAAATATTATAGTGTTTGCCAGGCTGGTCGCTAAGATTGAGACTTCTTGTGCTGCAGTGCATTATGGGAGTTCGGGTTTGGGTTTTTTTTTTAATTGTTATTGGAGTACATGTTGGTTTAGCAGTGTTGTTAGTGTTATAGATTTGTTGTGTTTTTGTAGTTCAAGTCGTGTAGTCCGTTTGGTGAAGAGTTATGTTGTGACCATGAGTCAAACGTGCTTTGCTTTTGATGTCTTCTGCCACCGTCTGTGTTGTTGTGTGTGAAAAGTAAACAGCATTTCTTTGCGGCAGCCTGTGTCTCAGACCGAACGGTCCACCCCTAAAAATTGGTCCGCCCTGCCTTCACTGCGCGTGCATCATTTCAGACCACAGCAGCACATCTCAGACAGAGTCTCATCACCTAAAGCAATCAAATGGCTTCATGTGATTATTAACCATCAGATGATAAATTATTCTAAAGTCAGTTTGAAGTAGAAATTGAGTGAAATTCTGAATTCTGAATTTACGTGGAAATGACTGTTGTCCAAAAGCTTCAGATTTCTGTGGCTGAGACAGATGATGACTGGAGGCAGTTTGAAGCAGAAATGAGGTGATAATCAGTGAACCGCAGCTAATGATGCATGTGCAATGAAGGCAGGGCGGACCCATTTTTAGGGGGGGACCATTCGGTCGGCGACCCCAGCAGGGTGCATAAAGACAAAAGCTCTGGCTCGTTCTTCCACGCAACTTGCCGTAATATATATACTATAGAGATAAACTGTGACTTCTTTTGATAAAGATGATGACGTTTGGGGTTTTATTGATTTTTTAAAATTTATTTTTCATGTGTTTGTTTTGGGTTTGTGATCGCATTTGATTTTACCCAGCAGCCCCTGCGGTGCTTAAACTAAAAACTGGCTTATCAGTAGCCGACAGTGTACAGAGTCAATACTAAAAGTTAGCGGTTAGCAGTAACGTCTGCTAAATTCTTTTTAGTGGTTTTTCGGTTTATTGCTATAAAAGCTAACTTTTCAGTTAGCTGTGCGCATCACTAGCAGGACCTAGGGATCTTGTCTTCACTGCACATTTTGGACCGTCAGCAGCGGGTTACCAATTGGCACTTCTTTTCTGCTTCAAACTGACTTTAGACTGATTTAAGAGGTTTTATTTTGTCATCTGATAGTTAATAATCACATCATTCCCCTTGATCGCTTTGGGTGAAGAGAGACTCAGACGTGCTGCTGCTGCGCTCTGATCTCTTCCTCTGTCTTTTCTGATGAAATAATGCTGATTTTATGTGGAAATGATTGTTGTCCAAAAGCTTTGGATTTCTGTGGCTGAGACAGATGATGACTGCAGGCAGTTTGAAGCAGAAACGAGGTGATAATCAGTGAACCGCGACTGAAGCACAGATATGACGCACAAGCAGTGAAGGCAGTGAGGACCGACTTTTAGAGGGGACAGTTTGGTTGGTGACACCAGTACCAAAGCCATCCAGCTGTCACCTGAGGCTACTGTCTTACTGTGTCACAACCACACAGTAAGACAGGAAGCACCAGGACCCTTAAGACGTGGACCTTTGTTGTTCTGAAAAATATCTGCATTGACAAAAACCTCAGTCCAGGAACCTCATGACTCCATAAGCTCTCCCAAGGAGCCTCTGGATCTCAAAGGAGGAGGACACAAAGACATGAATATCACTGTCCAGTTCTGTGAATGTCTCTACAAGTTCAGCACTTTCACCACATTCAGACACTTCTGATGATGATGGAGTCCAGGAAGCTATTAAAAGCTTGAATCTTTGTCTAGATCAGAGGTGCCCAAAGTATTCCAGAAAGGGCAGAGAGGGTGCAGCTTTTCTTTGCAGCCACCGACTCCAGCAGGTGATGTCACTGATGAACTCATCCCACCTGCTCAAAGTGATGTTCATCAGTGAAACCACCTGCTGGAGTCGGTGGCTGCAAAGAAAAGCTGCACCCTTTTGGCCATGATTCACAACCATGAATTTTCTTTACACTTGAAATGAGAAACACACCATTAAACTGCCTTTTGGTTTTAAAAAACGAGAGCAGTGGAAACTTCGTAACAGGGCTTGATTTCTTTCAGCGCGTGTCTAAAACTGAGCGTTACAGCGTTCTTTAAACGTGCGATTGTCATGGTGTTACTATTTTGAGCTTTTCCTCATGTCGCCTCCAGATAAAATACAATGAGTCATGCTCACTTCAAGCAAATAAATACGAATAAATGTCTATCAGACAGCAAAGAGTGTCTAATGACACAAAGATCTGTGCCGTAAAAATGCACAGGAACAGACATTCGTGTGTGTGTCTGTGTGTGTGCATTGTTACAGCACTATCAAAAAGGCATTCATTTCCAGAGCAATGTAATCTGATAAATGCTGCTGTGAGCTGATTTAAAACTGAACTTACTGTAAGTTTGTGTTGTACTGCTCTGTCACTTGGAGAAACGTTTCACGAAGAAAGTAACCCACAAGAGGTCAGTGCTGTGCTCAAAAAGGGCCGTCTGATAATCCACAGTTAAGTGAGGAAGAGGAAAAGTCCAAAACAGTCAACTGAGCTCTGGAAAGAGACTCAAACAAAACAGTCTGTCTGTCCTCTGATCACAAAACGTAGTCCTGCTGGGTCCGTAGCTGAGAAGATCCATGAAAGGGGCCCATCCAGAGGGTGGAGCCACCTGTGAGGTGGGCCCACCGGTCTGTGGCTTCAACTGGCGGGAGACGGGGAGGCGCAGGCTTATTAGCGTGCTTCTCACCCAAAGTTATGGTGTGATATAAAATCTGTCCCAAGATGCTTTGCTTCAGGAATGAGATCTCAGAACCATAATCATTCATGAAATCATAAAAGAAAGAATGAGAAGAAAAAAAACCCTTTTGTTCTGAAGAAATACCATAAGGAAAGACTACACTTTTGCTGCCGGTCTGCTCTGTGTCAGCCTGATCCCATCACATCTCAGAAGCTAAGCAGTGCAGGATCTGGTTAGTACATGGATGGGAGACCTCTCTGGAACACCAGCGGCTGTGTGTGTTTCTCCAGGTAAAACTGGAGTTGCGTCAGGAAAGGCATCCGGTGTAAAAGCTGTGCCAAATACCGATGCGGATCTGGCTGTATCCACTGTGGAGCAGCCGAATGGACGACAACAACAACAACAACAACTGAAAGACCACACTTTTGAATGAAGATGGACTTTTTTCTCTGTTTGGAAGAAACCGTATTTGAAAGTTCAAGAACAGCTCTTTTAACAAGAAGAAGAAAAATTAATGGTGAGTTTATTTTATAAATGTACAAAAAAAGGAGTTTAAATTAGATTTAAATTATGTGGTACGGTCACCTCACATATGATGATCTGTTCAGTGGCTGATAGAAGCAGTTTGCATTTTGTTGCACTTACAGTGATTTTAATTAGCTCATTAGCTCTGCTCCTTAACATGTATGAATAATACCTATAAATGAATAATATAACTGCTGGTAATCTCATCCTTGCAGCAGTGAGAAGTTGGATGTCTAGAAACTTCGTACTTTTTAACTCTAATAAGACTGAAATGATGGTTCTTGGTCCAATGAGACATCGGCATCAATTTGACCAGTTAACGCTTAGCCTAGGCTCGTGTGTCATACATCACACTGACAAAGTGAGGAACCTTGGGGTAATTTTTGATCCTACATTGTCCTTTGGCCTCCACATTAGAAATAATACGAGGACTGCTTTCTTCCACCTGCGAAATATAGTGAAGATTCGTCCCATCCTGTCTATGGCTGATGCTGAGACCCTGATCCATGTATTTGTCTCTTCTAGATTGGACGACTGCTATGTTCTATTTTCTGGTTTACCGCAGTCCAGCATTAGGGGTCTCCAAGTGCTGCAGCCAGACCTTTGACACGAAGCAGAAAGTTTGACCACATTACAGCCATTTTGGCGTCTCTTCACTGGCTTCCTGTCCCAGTGAGATCAGATTTTAAGGTTCTGCGACTAGTCTATAAAATTATTCATGGACTGGCATCTCCCTTCTTAGCTGACCTAATTAAACCTTATGTACCGGCCTGGGCTTTACGTTCTCAGTGTGCAGGACTACTTTGTGTCTCTAGGGTGAATAAGACGTCTGCAGGTCACAGAACTTTCTCTTATCGTGCCCCTGTTCTGTGGAATGATCTCCCTGCATCAATAAAACAGTCAGATTCTGTGGAGACTTTCAAGTCCAGACTTAAGACGCACTTATTTTCCCTTTCGTATGGCGAGCATACTGGTACAGTTTTGTTTTATGCTTTTTACTCTTTTAAATTAATTTTATTAGTAAACGGAGCGTGCCGCGGCCTCAACTTTATTTAAAGTCTGGGTCTTTTAGTGAAGTTCAGGGCTAGTGGCCTGCGATCACCTGAGTATTGTTTTTCTTGTTGCTTAATGCTTACAAATTACACTGTATTTGTCTTTCTGATGCTTGATTCTGTTTTTTTCCTCTCTGTTTGAGGTGTGGCTCCATCCAGAGATGGGTGTGGTGTCTTCTTCTGCAGGCCTCCCGTCCTGTGCACCGGCAACATTTCCTGTATATTCATTTTGTAAATTGTTTTGTCAATTGTGTCTGTATCATGGCCCAAGCAGAGGGTTACCCCTCTGAGTCTGGTCTGCTTGAGGTTTCTTCCTCAGAGGGAGTTTTTTTCTTACCACTGTCGCCTGTGTTCTTGCTCTGGGGGTTGGTAAGGTTAGACCTTACTTGTGTGAAGCACCTTGAGGCAACTTTGTTGTGATTTGGTGCTATATAAATAAAATAAATTAATTACATTTTCAATTTCAATGGAGCTTTATTGATATGGGAGACATATGTTTACATTGTCAAAGCAAGTCTTAAGAGTAAAAATGAAATTAACTTCTCTCTCCCTCTCTTTCTGTCTCTCATTCTTTCTCTCTCTCTCTCTCTGTTTTTGTGCTGCACAAACTGCAAACCTTTTGGAAACATGAAGCCTTTCAACTGTAAAATCAACCGTAAATTTTTAAATGTATCATCAGCGATGTTCATGCGCAGGACTTTAATGGAGTTTTTTTTCCCTTTCACTGGACAGAATCTCTGTTCGGCTGTCCTCCTCAGCTGCGACCTGAGCTGGCTTTTCATAACGTTTCAGAGCCTCGGGACGCTGAAGCAACTAACTTTTCAGCAACAATTCAGTTCCTTTTTCTCAAAGTCCGTGCTCAACAAACAGACAATTTGAACCTGAGAGCCGGGCGTAAATTTGCCACTACCCACAGCAACAATCAACTCAATCAACTTTTTTCTTATATAGCGCCAAATCACAACAAACAGTTGCCCCAAGGCGCTCCATATTGCAAGGCAAGGCCATACAATAATTATGAAAAACCCCAACGGTCAAAACGACTCCCTATGAGCAAGCACTTGGCCACAGTGGGAAGGAAAAACTCCCTTTTAACAGGAAGAAACCTCCAGCAGAACCAGGCTCAGGGAGGGGCAGTCTTCTGCTGAGACTGGTTGGGGCTGAGGGAAAGAACCAGGAAAAGACATGCCGAGAAGGGGGGCAGAGATCGATCACTAATGATTAAATGCAGAGTGATGCATACGGAGCAAAAAGAGAAAGAAACAGTGCATCATGGGAACCCCCCCACAGTCTACGTCTAAAGCAACATAACCAAGGGATGGTCCAGGGTCCAGCCCTAACTATAAGCCTTAGCGAAAAGGAAAGTTTTAAGCCTAATCTTAAAAGTAGAGAGGGTATCTGTCTCCCTGATCTGAATTGGGAGCTGGTTCCACAGGAGAGGAGCCTGAAAGCTGAAGGCTCTGCCTCCCATTCTACTCTTACAAACCCTAGGAACCACAAGTAAGCCCGCAGTCTGAGAGCGAAGCGCTCTAATGCGGTAATATGGTACTACGAGGTCCCTAAGATAAGATGGGACCTGATTATTCAAAACCTTATAAGTAAGAAGAAGAATTTTAAATTCTATTCTAGAATTAACAGGAAGCCAATGAAGAGAGGCCAACACGGGTGAGATATGCTCTCTCCTGCTAGTCCCCGTCAGTACTCTAGCTGCAGCATTCTGAACCAACTGAAGGCTTTTTAGGGAACTTTTAGGACAACCTGATAATAATGAATTACAATAGTCCAGCCTAGAGGAAATAAATGCATGAATTAGTTTTTCAGCATCACTCTGAGACAAGACCTTTCTGATTTTAGAGATATTGCGTAAATGCAAAAAGGCAGTCCTACATATTTGTTTAATATGCGCTTTGAATGACATATCCTGATCAAAAATGACTCCAAGATTTCTCACAGTATTACTAGAGATCAGGGAAATGCCATCCAGAGTAACGATCTGGTTAGACACCATGTTTCTAAGATTTGTGGGGCCAAGTACAATAACTTCAGTTTTATCTGAGTTTAAAAGCAGGAAATTAGAGGTCATCCATGTCTTTATGTCTGTAAGACAATCCTGCAGTTTAGCTAATTGGTGTGTATCCTCTGGCTTCATGGATAGATAAAGCTGGGTATCATCTGCGTAACAATGAAAATTTAAGCAATACCGTCTAATAATACTGCCTAAGGGAAGCATGTATAAAGTGAATAAAATTGGTCCTAGCACAGACCCTTGTGGAACTCCATAATTAACTTTAATCTGTGAAGAAGATTCCCCATTTACATGAACAAACTGTAATCTATTAGACAAATATGATTCAAACCACCGCAGCGCAGTGCCCTTAATACCTATGACATGCTCTAATCTCTGTAATAAAATTTTATGGTCAACAGTATCAAAAGCAGCACTGAGGTCCAACAGAACAAGCACAGAGATAAGTCCACTGTCCAAAGCCATAAGAAGATCATTTGTAACCTTCACTAATGCTGTTTCTGTACTATGATGAATTCTAAAACCTGACTGAAACTCTTCAAATAGACCATTCCTCTGCAGGTGATCAGTTAGCTGTTTTACAACTACCCTCTCAAGAATCTTTGAGAGAAAAGGAAGGTTGGAGATTGGCCTATAATTAGCTAAGATAGCTGGGTCAAGTGATGGCTTTTTAAGTAATGGTTTAATTACTGCCACCTTAAAGGCCTGTGGTACATAACCAACTAACAAAGATAGATTGATCATATTTAAGATTGAAGCATTAAATAATGGTAGGACTTCCTTGAGCAGCCTGGCAGGAATGGGGTCTAATAAGCATGTTGATGGTTTGGATGAAGTAACTAATGAAAATAACTCAGACAGAACAATCGGAGAGAAAGAGTCTAACCAAATACCGGCATCACTGAAAGCAGCCAAAGATAACGATACATCTTTGGGATGGTTATGAGTAATTTTTTCTCTAATAGTCAAAATTTTGTTAGCAAAGAAAGTCATGAAGTCATCACTAGTTAAAGTTAATGGAATACTCAGCTCAATAGAGCTCTGACTCTTTGTCAGCCTGGCTACAGAGCTGAAAAGAAACCTGGGGTTGTTCTTATTTTCTTCAATTAGTGATGAGTAGAAAGATGTCCTAGCTTTACGGAGGGCTTTTTTATAGAGCAACAAACTCTTTTTCCAGGCTAAGTGAAGATCTTCTAAATTAGTGAGACGCCATTTCCTCTCCAACTTACGGGTTATCTGCTTTAAGCTACGAGTTTGTGAGTTATACCACGGAGTCAGACACTTCTGATTTAAAGCTCTCTTTTTCAGAGGAGCTACAGCATCCAAAGTTGTCTTCAATGAGGATGTAAAACTATTGACGAGATACTCTAACTCCCTTACAGAGTTTAGGTAGCTACTCTGCTCTGTGTTGGTATATGACATTAGAGAACATAAAGAAGGAATCATATCCTTAAACCTAGTTACAGCGCTTTCTGAAAGACTTCTAGTGTAATGAAACTTATTCCCCACTGCAGGGTAGTCCAACAGGGTAAATGTAAATGTTATTAAAAAATGATCAGACAGAAGGGAGTTTTCAGGGAATACTGTTAAGTCTTCTATTTCCATACCATAAGTCAGAACAAGATCTAAAATATGATTAAAGTGGTGGGTGGACTCATTTACTTTTTGAGCAAAGCCGATAGAGTCTAATAATAGATTAAATGCAGTGTTGAGGCTGTCATTCTCAGCATCTGTGTGGATGTTAAAATCGCCCACTATAATTATCTTATCTGAGCTAAGCACTAAGTCAGACAAAAGGTCTGAAAATTCACAGAGAAACTCACAGTAACGACCAGGTGGACGATAGATAATAACAAATAAAACTGGTTTTTGGGACTTCCAATTTGGATGGACAAGACTAAGAGACAAGCTTTCAAATGAATTAAAGCTCTGTCTAGGTTTTTGATTAATTAATAGGCTGGAATGGAAGATTGCTGCTAATCCTCCACCCCGGCCCGTGCTACGAGCATTCTGACAGTTAGTGTGACTCGGGGGTGTTGACTCATTTAAACTAACATATTCATCCTGCTGTAACCAGGTTTCTGTTAGGCAGAATAAATCAATACGTTGATCAATTATTATATCATTTACCAACAGGGACTTAGAAGAGAGAGACCTAATGTTTAATAGACCACATTTAACTGTTTTAGTCTGTGGTGCAATTGAAGGTGCTATATTATTTTTTCTTTTTGAATTTTTATGCTTAAATAGATTTTTGCTGGTTATTGGTGGTCTGGGAGCAGGCACCGTCTCTACGGGGATGGGGTAATGAGGGGATGGCAGGGGGAGAGAAGCTGCAGAGAGGTGTATAAGACCACAGCTCTGCCTCCTGGTCCCAACGCTGGACAGTCACAGTTTGGAGGATCCAAAAAAATTGGCCAGATTTCTAGAAATGAGAGCTGCTCCCTCTAAAGTGGGATGGATGCCGTCTCTCCTAACAAGACCAGGTTTTCCCCAGAAGCTTTGCCAATTATCAATGAAGCCCACCTCATTTTTTGGACACCACTCAGACAGCCAGCAATTCAAGGAGAACATGCGGCTAAACATGTCACTCCCGGTCTGATTGGGGAGGGGCCCAGAGAAAACAACAGAGTCCGACATTGTTTTTGCAAAGTTACACACCGATTTAATGTTAATTTTAGTGACCTCCGATTGGCGTAACCGGGTGTCATTACTGCCGACGTGAATTACAATCTTACCAAATTTACGCTTAGCCTTAGCCAGCAATTTCAAATGTCCTTCGATGTCGCCTGCTCTGGCCCCCGGAAGACAATTGACAATGGTTGCTGGTGTCGCTAACTTCACATTTCTCAAAACAGAGTCGCCAATAACCAGAGTTTGATCCTCGGCGAGTGTATCGTCGAGTGGGGAAAAACGGTTAGAGATGTGAACGGGTTGACGGTGTACACGGGGCTTCTGTTTAGGGCTACACTTCCTCCTCACAGTCACCCAGTCAGCCTGCTTTCCCGACTGCCCGGGATCTGCCAGGGGGGAACTAACGGCGGCTAAGCTACCTTGGTCCGCACCGACTACAGGGGCCTGGCTAGCTGTAGAATTTTCCACGGTGCGGAGCCGAGCCTCCAATTCGCCCAGCCTGGCCTCCAAAGCTACGAATAAGCTGCACTTATTACAAGTACCGTTACTGCTAAAGGAGGCCGAGGAATAACTAAACATTTCACACCCAGAGCAGAAAAGTGCGGGAGAGACAGGAGAAGCCGCCATGCTAAATCGGCTAAGAGCTAGTAGCTGCACTAAGCTAGCGGATTCCCAAAAACACACAAAGTGAATAATGTGCAAATAATCCAGAGGTGATTCAGCAGAAGGAGTGCCCCAATCAAGGCACCAAACAGGCCATGAAGCAGCACAGGGAACGCACAACAACGGTGCTAAAATAAAATAAAAATAAAAAAATAAAAAAATAAAAAATAAAAACGAAAGCGTTAGCAAGCTAGTTAGCTTGCCAACGCTAATGAAAGTTAGCTGATAAAAGTGCTCCGTCGCAATGTTTCGACCGTTAGAGGTCTTCCTTAGGCGTTGGAGCACAGTAAAAAAGTTAAAAAAAGTAAAAAGGTAAAAAAGTAAAAAAGTCTTGAAAAAGACTGTTAGTTCAAGTCCAAAGCAGCAGGTAGCAGTCTCTGTGTAAACAGTCCCAACAGAGAGCCAAAATTCTGATGCAATCTCACTCTCACAACAACACTGCAGAACAGAGCTCTCTCAAATAGCCCGGCTTCAGAAACCTCCCCTCCTCCCACTCAGCAGCAAGCAAAACAGAGGTTTCATGGGGACTCCTCATGTATCGGCAAATGTTGCGGGTTGGATCAGTATTTTCTGATACTTGAATTACGTCGGTATTGAAAGCCGATCCCGATACCGGATCAATAATTATCTTATTGGAGCAAGGCCATTTTATTTTCAAATCTGCCCACTGAACATTAAAATATGGATGAAAACCTTCATGAATCAAACATTTTTACACTTTTTTAAACCAGTAAGAGCTCCGAGTGGCTGTTAATTAATGCTTGTTAAAGCTGAACCAGTGTTTTACTGCAAAATGTCACTTTACACACAAAACAGCTGAGATTTACATCACAATGACAGTTAAACGTCAAAGAACAATATAAAGATAATCCGTGCACTGTGGATGTGCCGATATTGTTAGTTTTCCTTGATGATATAAATATAATAATACTTCTGGTCTGGTGTGGTTGTTTAAACGGTGCAAAAAGTGTCCAAAAGGCATTCATATAGTGGTTTTCCATCTGAATCAGAAGCTCAGAAAGCTTTAAAGTGATCACTGTACAGCACTTATGGAACATATTACGTGTATATACACACACACACACACACTATATATATATATATATATATATATATATATATATATATATATATATGTTGCAAAGTTAACTGTTGCAACATGGACTGTGCGAACTATGCGAGATAGAAGCAACCGTCCAGAACATAGGACTGCACTGACTGCAAGAGAACTGGAACCATTTGGCATTGACACTGCAGCTCTCCAGGAAACATGTCTTGAGGCACAAGGCCAACTGCAAGAACTACACCATCTTCTGGGTTGGTAAGACCGCAGGGCCTAGAGAAGCTGGAGTTGCCTTTGCGGTTCATAACACAGTTGCCAAGAAGTATACATCACTTCCCACTGCAATCCCACCTAGGCTCTTGTCTATGAGAGGAGGATACTTGACTGCGGTGAATGTGTATGCCCCCACAATGACTTACACTGGTGAGGAGAAGGAGGCCGGAGCCCACTCACATTGTGCTCAAGGTCCCCAGAGAAGACAAGGTCCTAATACTAGACGACTTCAACGCTCATGTCGGGACAGACTCTGAAATTTACAAGGGCATCATTGCCAAGTTTGGCAAGAAGAAAAAAAACACCAATGGGGAGCTCCTGCTGAACGTATGTCCACAGTAAAATTTACTCTGCTGGGATAACATTTGGTCCCAGTCCAAATAGAGTTAAATATACTCTATCACAGTGCAAAATCAACTCTTATTTGAGTAGAAAAACTTGATTTGACAAGACAGTAGAGCTGATTTCAGTCTATCATAGAATGCATTTTACTCTACTTAGACTGAGCTGTCGACCGATCACCACCTGGTGGTGAGTTGGAGCCGCTGGGAGGGGAGGAACCCAGTCAGACCTGGCAGGCCTAAACATATCGTGAGGGTCTGCTGGGAACGACTGGCGGAACCCTGTGTCAGCGAGGTCGTCAACTCCCACCTCCGGGGGAGCTTCTCCCAGATCCCGGAGGAGGTTGGAGACATGGGGTCCGAGTGGACCATGTTCTCCACCTCCATTGTCGATGCGGCCGCTTGCAGCTGTGGTCACAAGGTCCCTGAACTCGGTGGTGGACGCCGGAAGTAAGGGATGCCGTCAAGCTGAAGAAGGAGTCCTACATGTCTTTATTGGTAAGTAGGACCCCGGAGGCAGCTGACAGTTACCGGCAGGCCAAGCGTGCTGCAGCCCGTGGGGTCACAGAGGCAAAAACCGAAGGGTGTGTTCCAACTACAGGGGGATCACACTCCTCAGCCTCCCCGGTAAGGTCTATTCCAGAGTACTGGAGAGGAGAATTCGACCGATAGTCGAACCTCGGATTCAGGAGGAGCAGTGTGGTTTTCGTCTTGGTCGTGGCACACTAGACCAGCTCTATACACTCCATCGGGTGCTCGAGGGTTCATGGGTGTTCGTCCAACCAGACCACATGTGCTTTGTGGATCGGGAGAAGGCTTTCGACTGTGTCCCTCGGGCACCCTGTGGGGGGTGTCCCGGGAGTACGGGGTCCGGGGTTCTTTGCTAAGGGCTATCCGGTCCCTGTATGACCATAGCAGGAGCTTGGTTCACATTGCCGGTAGTAAGTCAAACCTGTTTCCAGTGCACACTGGCCTCCACCAGGGCTGTCCTTTGTCACCGGTTCTGTTCATTACCTTTATGGACAGAATTTCTAGGCACAGCCAGGGTGTAGAGGGAATCTGGTTTTTGGAACCACAGAATCTCATCTCTGCTGTTTGCGGACGATGTGGCTCTGTTGGCTTCGTCAAATCAGGACCTTCAGCGTGCACTGGGGTGGTGTGCAGCCGAGTGTGAAGCGTCCGGAATGAAAATCAGCACCTCCAAATCTGAGGCCATGGTTTTCAACTGGAAAAAGGTGCCTTGCCCTCTTCAGGTCGGTGGAGTGTCCGGGGGGTCTCGTTCACGAGCGAGGGACGGCTGGAGTGTGAGATCAACTGATGGATCTGTGCAGCGTCTGCAGTGATGCAGTCACTGTGTCAAACCGTTGTGGTGAAGAGAGAGCTGAGTAGGGGGGAAAAGCTCTCGATCTATGTTCCGACGTATGTTCCTACGTTTACTGTGCACAAGGAATGAGCTGTGCAGGGAAATCAGTACGGAGGAACTCAAGAAAACTCTGAAGTCAACAGCAAATGGCACAGCACCTGGTCTGGATGGTATTCCCTCAGATATCCTGAAAAATGGTGGCGAAAAGTTGTGCAAAGCTCTACTAGACCTGTTCAACAGATGCCTACTCTCCGGTATTGTGCCCCAGGACTTTCGAGATGCTTTAATTGTCACTATCTATACAAGAAAGTGCGATTGTGCAGAATGCGGAAACCATTAGGGAATATCACTACTGGCCATAGTTGGCCGTTCCACTTCCGACATAATCTTCACTCTGCGACAGCTCCAAGAGGAGGTTGCAGAGCAGCACCAACCACTGTATGTAGTCTTTGACTTCACAAAGGCATTTGGTACAGTTGACTGTACAACCCTCTGGAAGGTCCTCAAAACATATGGAAGCCCTGACAAGCTTGTTAACATCATCAAGCAGTTCCACTATGGAATGAAGACACAACTCTCAGTCAGCGGTGAACCCAGTGATGCCTTTGTGGTCAACCGAAGCAGGAGTGTGTGCTGGCTCCAACTCTTTTCTCCCTCTACCTCACAGCTGTGCTGGATACGATGAATGAAGGGCTCAACGAGGGTGTGTTCATCTGCACAAGGACCAAAGGCAAACAGTTCAACCTGGCCCAGCTTCGTGTCCACGTACAAATAGATGGTGGACCGTTTCTCCTCTGCAGCTGATATGTTTGCTTTAAAGATCAACATATTCAAGACTGAGCTGCTTGATCAGCCTCCTCCAATGTCCACTGAATTGCCAGAGACGATTACAGTCAATGATCAACCATTGAAGACAACAGAGTCCTCACTTACTTGGGCAACACTGTTACAAAAACCAACTCTGCAGAACCCAAAAGGCTCCCAAAAGCTGTGTTCAACTCGGAACTGCAAGGAGCCATGGAGGACAAAAACTGTGTTTCAAAGAGGTCTTAAAGTGGCATATGACGAGAACAGGCATTCCACATAACACCTGGAGAAAGGGAAATGGAGTGGACCATTGAGCAAGGCCACAGCGTACATATGATCCACTTAGCAGCTACTTCAAGCATTTTCCAACACAACAATTGTCAACAGATCTGACAGCCCACACGAGAGCCTGTTTGAGACAACAGAAATGACCCAAATGACCCTGATCAAAGGTTTACATCCCCCTGTTCTTCATACTGTGTGTTGCCCCCTTTAATATCAGTGACAGCTTAGAGTCTTTAGTGTTCGAGGCTTTCTGATGGTGAAGCTGCCACTGAATATGTCTTGGACTTTATTTACATCAGTTATGTAGAAATACAAACAGTTTGACACTCTGGTAAATCTGAGTGGAGCATACAGTTCTCAAAAACTGAAGGAGAGTGAGGAAAGCCACCAAGATACCCAGAGGAAGTTACAGGTTTCTGTGGCTGTGATTGGACAAACTGGGCACAGTGCAGGTTTTACATTTTGTATCAGCAAGTTATCCAGCTTCATGATGAGGTGGTACAGAGGAGGAATTTATTAAAAAGAAGACCTGAAAGGTCAGCTACAAATGGCCAGAAGGAACATCTGAGATGCAAAAATAGATTTGATCTGTTTTGGTGAAAGAAAATCCTTCTCTGCTTGATTCTACCATAAAAATGATTATCAGTCATATTCTCTGAAAAATGGCCAAAAAAAAAAAAAATAAATAATTCTGCCACGGTATATAAACTTTTGAGCACAACTACAACCCCTGGCAAAAATTATGGAATCACCGGCCTCGGAGGATGTTCATTCAGTTGTTTAATTTTGTAGAAAAAAAGCAGATCACAGACATGACACAAAACTAAAGTCATTTCAAATGGCAACTTTCTGGCTTTAAGAAACACTATAAGAAATCAAGAAAAAAAGATTGTGGCAGTCAGTAACGGTTACTTTTTTAGACCAAGCAGAGAAAAAAAAATATGGAATCACTCAATTCTGAGGAATAAATTATGGAATCACCCTGTAAATTTTCATCCCCAAAACTAACACCTGCATCAAATCAGATCTGCTCGTTAGTCTGCATCTAAAAAGGAGTGATCACATCTTGGAGAGCTGTTGCACCAAGTGGACTGACATGAATCATGGCTCCAACACGAGAGATGTCAATTGAAACAAAGGAGAGGATTATCAAACTCTTAAAAGAGAGTAAATCATCACGCAATGTTGCAAAAGATGTTGGTTGTTCACAGTCAGCTGTGTCTAAACTCTGGACCAAATACAAACAACATGGGAAGGTTGTTAAAGGCAAACATACTGGTAGACCAAGGAAGACATCAAAGCGTCAAGCCAGAAAACTTAAAGCAATATGTCTCAAAAATCGAAAAATGTACAACAAAACAAATGAGGAACGAATGGGAGGAAACTGGAGTCAATTTCTGTGACCGAACTGTAAGAAACCACCTAAAGGAAATGGGATTTACATACAGAAAAGCTAAACGAAAGGCATCATTAACACCTAAACAGAAAAAACCAAGGTTACAATGGGCTAAGGAAAAGCAACTGTGGACTGTGGATGACTGGATGAAAGTCATATTCAGTGATGAATCTCGAATCTGCATTGGGCAAGGTGATGATGCTGGAACTTTTGTTTGGTGCCGTTCCAATGAGATGTATAAAGATGACTGCCTGAAGAGAACATGTAAATTTCCACAGTCATTGATGATATGGGGCTGCATGTCAGGTAAAGGCACTGGGGAGATGGCTGTCATTACATCATCAATAAATGCACAAGTTTATGTTGATATTTTGGACAATTGAAAGGATGTTTGGGGATGATGAAATCATTTTTCAAGATGATAATGCATCTTGCCATAGAGCAAAAACTGCAAAAACATTCCTTGCAAAAAGACACATAGGGTCAATGTCAATGAGCAGATCTGATTTGATGCAGGTGTTAATTTGGGGGATGAAAATTTACAGGGTGATTCCATAATTTTTTCCTCAGAATTGAGTGATTCCATATGTTTTTCCTCTGCTTGGTCTAAAAAAGTAACCGTTACTGACTGTCACAATCTTTTTTTCTTGATTTCTTATAGTGTTTCTTAAAGCCAGAAAGTTGCCATTTGAAATGACTTTAGTTTTGTGTCATGTCTGTGATCTGCTTTTTTTCTACAAAATTAAACAACTCAATGAACATCCTCTGAGGCCGGTGATTCCATCATTTTTGCCAGGGGTTGTATACACACACAGATGTGGTGAGTCAAAGCAAACAAGATTCCTTTTCTGTCTAGTTGCACTTATTGTTATTTTATTTATTAGCGGTGCAATAACTCCCGCCTTTTGGTGAAGTTTGACCAGAACACAGAGCCCCGCCTGAGCCGCGGTGCTTCACCACATCACAGCAGAAAGAGCAGTGGCGAGAGAGCTCGGAATAAATATTGATACCGTGCAGCACCGCCACTAAACACTCGCTGCGGAAACGCTTTGGTTACTTGCTCAGTGACGCGCGACCTGGGAGACCTGGGAGATGGATCAGACAGTGACACATTAAAAGTTCATGTTTTGAGCTTCTGCAACAAGGATTTAAACTAATTAAGGAGAAGAAGGAGTGAAGGAATCGAGGTATAATCCTACCAGCAGAAAAAAGAACAAAGACGTTTTCATTGGGTGGGAGAGCAGCGGGGTTGAGGTGCATTTCACAGGAACCATCATGTCCACAAGAAGGACGAATCAAACCCACGTGCTTCAAAAGTGGAAATTAAACGATGCTTCTGCTAAAGACTCACTCATGTCTACGAACAAATCAATAAACAGATGTCTGCCCACCTGGTGCCCACAAACACTCCAAGGACTTACTGTAATTCTCAGAGGAAACTTCTCAGACTTTTGCCCTTACTGCCCAGGAAGAGAGTCATATTTCATATGTATCATATGAGACGAACACACACTCACCAACGGTCAGGTCAGAGTCACCACGTCACCAAACCTGCATGTCTTCACAAGTGGGAACATACAACGTCCACACAGAAAGGTCAGAGGTCAGAGGAGGACCCAGGACCTTCTTACTGCTGACCACACAGTGCACCACAGCTACTCTGACACACCAGGTGTTTGTGTGTGTGTGTCATGACTGTTGGGGCGCTGTACTCACTGCACCTGAGCTGCCAGCCCCAGCGAGCACCGGCATGTGCGCGGCATTCAGCGGCGTTGCACCTAATCTGCTGCTTCCTGGTGTTTTATTAACTTTGACACTCTTGTCTTTTCTTTCATGGGTTTGGACTTTCTGAAGAACCCGGTGCTTTGTGGCAGGTAAAGCAGCGAGCGCGCAGAGCGAGTGCCAGTGACCGCGACATCACGTGTGGCAGACAGTGGCGAGTGCTCTAAATGCCACGCACACACCTTCTGTGTGAGAGAGGCCTACAGGCAAACTCCAAACGTGCTGTGTGCAGGTGTCGGCTGCTGACACTCACACTCAGCAGGCCTCCTTGGCTTCTGGTGTGGCCAAACACCTTCTCCACAGTGCAGTCCTGCAGGGGGAAGGCATGCTGGCCGGTGAACTTGTCTCCATTGGTGGGATGCAGCGCGCTGCAGCGCTTGGCTTGTAGCAGCATGTCAGAGAACAGGAAGAACATCTTGGGCTTAGCTTCTGCACCTTTAGGAGGCACAACCTTCAGCCAGCCCTCACGGATGTACCACCGGCCTGGAAAACAAGGAGAACAGTGGAGGAAGTCACCATAACAAATCTGAAGGAGTTCTCATCTACTGAGGCTGTGACTGGAGAAGCAGCACAATGCAGCACCGATTAAACAGAGGAGAACCAGATTAAACATATCCCAGCATGCCTTAACCCAGCCACTACACCCTGCTATTGAGGTGGGCGCCACTACTGAGGTATTACCTAGATTTACAGAATTTGCATGTTGAAGAAACTCGTAACGTCAACAAAAAGCACAACCTGCTTATTTGATCCTATACCAACAAAACTGTTTAAGGACCTGTGGCCCACTCTTGGGCTGACTGTGCTGGAAATTATTCATCTTTCTTTAACTTCTGGATCTGTTCCTAAATGTTTCAAATCTGCAGTGATTACACCACTACTTAAGAAACCTAATCTTGACCCTAGTGTATTGACAAACTATTGTCCGATATCAAATCTGTAATTTTTCTCTAAAATTCTGGAAAAAGTGGTGTCACGGCAGCTCGTAGACTATCTTACTGAGAATAATCTCTTTGAGCCACTGCAGTCTGCTTTTAGAAAATATCATTCCACAGAGACGGCTCTCAATAAAGTGGTGACTGATCTTCTGCCTGGAATGGATTCAGACACCACTAAGGTTCTGGTGCTGTTAGATCTCAGTGCTGCATTTGATACAGTGGATCATCATATTCTACTTGATAGGCTGGAAAATCATTTTGGGATTACTGGGAGTGCCCTTGCATGGTTGACGTCATACTTGACCAGTTGTTCTGTGTTTTGTACAGTAACACTACCTCTAACCTTAGTGACATGAAATTTCGGGTTCCACAGAGGTCTGTCTTAGGCCCCCTGCTTTTCTCCCTTTATATAGCACCCCTTGGGCACATATTGCGGCATTTTGGGATTACCTTTCACTGCTATGCAGATGATACTCAGTTATACATGCCGATAACTGCTGGTAATCTCATCCACATAAAATCTTTAGAAAATTGCCTTGCATTAGTGAGAAGTTGGATGTCCAGTAACTTCCTACTTTTAAACTCTGATGAAATGATGATTCTTGGTCCAGTGAGACATCAGTATCAATTTGACCAGTTAACGCTGAGCCTAGGCTCCTGTGTCATACATCACACTGACAGAGTGAGGAACCTTGGGGTAATTTTTGATCCTACATTGTCCTTTGACCTCCATATTAGAGATATTACGAGGACTGCTTTCTTCCATCTGCGAAATATAGTGAAGATTCATCCCATCCTGTCTATGGCTGATGCTGAGACCCTGATACATGCATTTATCTCTTCTAGATTGGACTATTGTAATGTCCTATTCTCTGGTTTACCACAGTCCAGCATTAGGGGTCTTAAACTGGTTCTAAATGCTGCTGCCAGACTCTCGACTTGAAGCAGAAAGCTTGACCATATTGTGCCCATTTTGGCATCTCTTCACTGGCTTCCTGTCTCTGTGAGATCGGATTTTAAGGTTTTGTTACTGGTCTATAAAACTGTTCATGGACTGGCACCTGCCTACCTGGCTGACTTGGTTAAGCCCTACGTACCATCTCAGGCTGTGCGTTCGCAGGGTGCAGGACTTTTCTGTGTTCCTAGGGTGAATAAAAAGTCTGCTGGTCACAGAGCTTTTTCTTATCGTGCCCCTGTTCTGTGAAACGATCTCCTGGTGCACATAAGGCAGTCGGATACTGTGGAGACTTTTAAATCAAGACTAAAGACCCACTTGTTTTCCCTGTTTTATCATTAGTATATTAAGTTATTATGTGGTTTTTATTCTTTGTACTTTTTATGCCCAACGTCATTGGGCTTCGTTGGGCAGGTCACGTAGCCAGGATGGATGATACACGCATGCCGAAATTAATTCTCTTTGGCGAGCTCAAGGAAGGGAGGCGAAACCAAGGGGCCCCCAAAAAGCGCTATAAGGACCAGCTGAAGAAACAGCTCTCCCTTGCAGGCGTTCAGCATCAGTCATGGCAGCATCTAGCTACAGATAGACTCAGCTGGCGTTCCAGCATCAAATCCGCCAGCCTGAAGTTTGAGGCAGAAAGAAGTGAGGCCTCACGCCAGAAGTGTCAAAGACAGAAAGAGCGGGCAGCAGCACAAGCCCAGCCTACTCAAGTGTTCATTTGCCCCAAGTGTAACAGGTCTTGTGCATCCCACATCTGACTTTTCAGCCACCAGAGGGCTTGTAGAAAATTAAAAAAAAAAAAAAAGGCCTTCCCACTATCCTCACAAGTGAGGAAACTGCAAACAACTTTTTTATGGTTTTGCATTTTATCATGTTTTTTAAGCTTTTTAAGTTTTATGTTTTTTGGGTTTTTTTTAAGCAGGGGTGGTGGCTAAGTGGTTAATGCGCTTGGCTTCAGTGCAGAAGGTTCCAGGTTCAAATCCCACCCCTGCCACATTTCTCCATGTAATGTAATGTGGAGTTGCGTCAGGAAGGGCATCCGGCTTTTTAACTCTTCTAACTTCTTTTAACTCAGTTTGTTCTGTTTCCGTGCTGTATTGTGTGAAGCACCTTGAGGTGATTTTATCGTGAGCTGGTGCTATACAAATTAATAAATCTGAATTTAACAGATATCTCACCCCATCTCCCATGTGCCTTCTGGCAAACTGCAGCTGATGTTTCTGTCTCCTAAGGAAATCCTATTCTGTGCCGCATCGCCATGATGTACAAAGGTTCATGCAACAGACACCTGAACTGTGCAGTTTGTCCAGTACCAGGCACAAAGGACAAAGTGTGTCACTGTCCAAATACTTATGGACCCAAGCAAAGTCTAATACACATCAGGGTCTTATAAATCAATTCTTCATTCAAAAGCATACGTATATAAATAAATTAAATTAAATACATTTTAGGAATGTTGATTACAGGCAGTGGAATGCAGCATGTGGCCACCATTAATCTCCTTTCACATTTCTTATGTAAACCTGAATTTCTACTCTTACTTTAGTTATTTTTTGAGCCAGTGAAGTACTTTTTACTTCACTACATTTGCCAAACGGCTTCATTACAGCCACTCTGCTCCAAATCTGAGGACAGAGCTGCAGGAGCAGAGCTGCAAGTGCAGAGCTGCAGGTGCAGGTTCAGAGCTGCAGGAGCAGAGCTTCAGGTGCAGAGCTGCAAGTGCAGGTGCAGAGCTGCAAGTGCAGGTGCAGAGCTGCAGGTGCAGGTGCAGAGCTGCAAGTGCAGAGCTGCAGGAGCAGGTGCAGAGCTGCAGGTGCAGAGCTGCAAGTGCAGGTTTAGAGCTGCAGGAGCAGGTGCAGAGCTGCAGGTGCAGGTTCAGAGCTGCAGGTGCAGGTGCAGAGCTGCTGGAGCAGGTGCAGAGCTGCAGGTGCAGATTCAGAGCTGCAAGTGCAGGTGCAGAGGTGCAAGTGCAGGTGTAGTAGTGATGAAAGAGAAAATCCAGCTGGTTTTGAACTATATGCATGCAACAAACAAGAAAAGAAAAATCACCCAGCAAGTTATGGCTACATCTGAACAGTTTTTAATTTACAATACATGATGACACACCTGTTGCACTGCTAAAGAAAAACAATTGTGTTGACAATAATCCTTTTATTTCATTCATTCATTGGTTTTCTGCTGCTTATGTGGGTGTGGGTCGCGGTGGCAGTAGACCATCAGCTCATCCCACACTTCCCTCTGTAGACTCACCGCCTGCAAGGAGAGAGCTACTGGTCTGGTTTGCTGTTTTACAGACCATGAACAGGGACATGTCCTGCATTTCTTTTTGCATGATCCAGCACGCAGGCGCCTCACAGGAGAAGGCCAAGGACACGCCCACATTTCACCTGACTGTGGCAGGCCGATTGTTATTTTCCAGAACCTGACTGGGTGGTTGTCACCCAGGACAGTTCTGTGTTGTGGATGATGTGGTGATGCACAGCATCAGTGCATGGTCCCAGACCCGACCACAGAAACTCACAACGAGGTGACAAAGGCGCAGAGGTTGGCACAGGGTGCCCTTTATCTAAAGGGTCGGCGGTGGATGCTGTGCTCAGTGACTGCCAATGAGCACTGAAGTGCCTCTGGGCAAGAAACTGAATTCTAGAAGTATTCAACCACAGCTGCGGCAGACTGAGGCCTCAGGAACAGGAAGATGGGGACGAAGCAGCAGTTACACATAAAGTAACTGATATGGTAAGACAGCTGTGATGATGTGGCAGGTTTAATTGAAGATAACATGGAAACACTAGAAATAAAGAGAAATGAAAGAATTAAACAGTCAGAAACATTAAATGTAGTCACTGAAGTCTGTTTGCACTTTAATTATGTGAATGTCCCTGTGTGGGACGATGACGTGGCCCAGGTCGTCAGCTGTCAGCGGATAAACTCAGTTCTTACCAATACGTGCCTGCTGCAGATGTCACAAACTGGCCCACGATATTGGGCGATACCAATGCCTTTCACAAACATATCAGTATCAGCATTATGAACAGTTCTATTTTACCAAATAAAAAAATGCAGAATAACCTGTTTGGCTTTTGGAAATGGCATCATTACATAGTTTGTCCAGCAGAGAAGGCACAGCTGGGACCCCATCACCCCTTGGTCAGATTAACAACAAGAGACGAAGGAAAAATGACCAGCTGTCATTCATTTACAATCAGAGTGGGTGGTTTACATCGACAAGGGACAAGTGGTTGCAAAGCCCCTAACTAGGGGAGGCCAAAATATATGACAAATCTACTGTATGCAAATGTTGACTGACGTGACACAGCAACTTCCAATCTGAGTGGGACAGCGTGACCTTCATTGTTTGGGCGTTGGTTTTATTTATACTTATTTATAGTTAGCATATTTTCAAGAGTATTTAATTTGAGGGTTTTTTGATTGTTTATGTTACTAGTTTGGGAGTTCCTGTGACTTATACACCATTAAATTACACATCTGTTCTTAACAATAACAATAATATACAATAACTATTTATGTAGGGCTTTCCCAGATATCCAACCACTAAACAAAACAAACAAAAGAACAAATGTTAATAATAAAATGTACACTACAACAGTGCTCACAAATCTACAACAAAAGCGCTGATAGTACAGAAAACTGATGTGACCTATACGCCGGAACATAGGGTAAGTTCATGTTTGAACTGTAAAACATCAAGCTTTAGTTCTTTTTTTTTTCCTAAGGGTTTGAAAGGGAAATGCTAGGAATCCTTTCCATTTTCAGTGTATATATTGACTGATATATAGGTACTCCCTAATATCTGTATCAGCTCCCAAAAACCCGTGTCGGGCTTGCTCTACAGTTAAGTATTTGAAATGATGTCATTCCATTGCTTTAATTTAATGGGGGTCTTTAGTTGTGACGGTTTGAGGAACGTACACTGATTGTGCCTGAAGTCGAGCTGACCTCAACATCAAGGTGCAGAACTTCAGAGAACCAAAAGGATGAGACAAAGTAGGCCAGGCTGAAGGGATGAATGAGCCGTGGGTCTGAACGGGAGGTCGGCCCAGGGTGTGGCCGCTGAGGAAACTCATCTCTTCACAGTGACTGGCAGCAGCGTGATGATACCTAATAAGCACGAGGCTGACATTTGGATAGATAAGATGAAAACTCAGCCTGGGTCTGGGGTTTTTGTAATTGGCCCAGCCAGCGCGCTGTGACTGCAGCTGGTCTGAGTGTCCAGAGCGGTGCCTTTGGGGCTTAGAGAGGACATTTTCAGCTCCAGACAAGCCCACGGAGATTAAGAGAAGGGGACAGGCAGGGGTCAAATTGCTTTTAAAATGCCATTAGTCTCAAATGGAAAAACAGTCGAGAGACACGCCACGACTCTCAGGTGCTGGGTGACGATTGGAACAGTCACTGTGATTGTTCTTTTTGATACAATATTCAAACAACGTTATTATTTTTAATCATACAACTTCCTAACAGAATGTTACATTCTGTTAGGAAGTTGTATGATTCTTTTTCAAAGAAAAAGAAGTAATAATTTTATTGTAAATGTGTGTTGTTTCAGCTCATTCCTATCAACTAAAGACATCTGATCTCTCTCCTGGGCCACTGGGGGCACTGTACTACCTCACCGGGCTGCAACCGCTTGGGAATGGCATTTGCGAGGGAATTCGTGCAACAATGGCTGGGCCTCGTTACTCCGTCTGAATTTTGAATAGTTCAAAGTTGGCGAGGCCACAAAGGTCGTCGTGACACACTCAGAGAGCCGCCACAGGTGTCACAATGACTCATAACGTGCAAGAATGGTGACAGAACTTTGTGAGGGTTGACGATGGATGAAACTGCATCAGGAGTGATTGAAGACAAAAATGAGGATCTGACAGTCCTGATGGGAGCCACGCAGGAGCTGCCCTGGGAGCACACCAAAATAGCAGAGATGACAGGAGAGGAAGGGACTTTACAGCCAGGGATGCCACTTCCATCCCTGGCTGATGGAAGTGGGTGAGCTTGACGACTTCTGTCCATGTGATTGGGACTTATATTTAATGTTTTTCTTTTTTTATTGAGGAGCACAATACTGTCTCCTAGCATCAGTCCTGAGCAGAGGAGGACAGAAGAATGGATCCAGCAGGGACACCATACAGCCAGTGGGTAAGTGTGCTGTCCACACTTCTGTTCCTGGTTTTTCCCCTCTGTGGAGCCACAATAAGGTTTTTTAAATTATTATTTGCAGGGCTGTGGCTTACTGGCTACAGTCGGGGGAATTTCCACAGCCTCTTTTCACACAATACCAGCTCACTGCCATCCTGAGCACCTCGTTCACAAACGTGTCATGACTTCAGGTGTGAGCGGTGTTCGACATCCGTAAGAGTGCCGTCTGGCATTTGCACGAAAATCAGCAAGGTCCTTGTACCTTCGAAGGCCACACTCGACATTCACAAGACTGCCACGCACCATTCAAAGGGCACTTACTGTTGTGTGGGCCGCTGAAGAGGAGGTACTGCTGGCCCACCACCACCAGATGGCGCCCTGCTTGAAGTGCGGGCTTCAAGCACGAGAGGGCGTCATAGCAACCGGGAGTGACAGCTGTTACTCATCATCAGCACCAGCTGTCACTCATCCACATCACCACCACCTTAAAGGCCGGACTGCAACTCCACCTCCCCGCCGAGAAATCAGCTACCTTGGAGGTAATATTCTCTGCTGTATTTAACGCTGACTAATAGTCTGAACTTCTTTGCAGCCGTTTTCCTGTGGTGTTGCCTTATCTGTGGGATTGGCGTTTGGTGTGATCAGCGACGGCTTCGCTTCACACCCCAACCAGATAAGTGGTTAGACAGGAGCTGCACGAGTGTGTGACTGGAGGTGGAGGTGCTCCCTCCCAAAAGAACACAGACTGTGGGATTACTGAGTGTGCTTACTCACACTCACCTGTGCTGTTTCTGTTCTCTGCCAGCAGTACCAGGTCTGACAGCTGGAGACGGTGACCACCTGGGGACTCAGGACTTGGCGGCTCCGGTGTTCTTCAGGCCCGTTGGCGGTGAGGGCCGTGTGGGATCCGGCTCGGTTCTGGACGGGCGTCTCCTATCCTCAAGCCTGCCCACACGTCACTCAACGTGTAATTGACTGTAGTTCCAAACTTGTTGTTGTCTGTATTCCGTTGTGCACAATTTACAACATTAAATTGTTACTGTTTGGCTTATCCATTGCCCGTTCTTTTACGCCCCCTGTTGTGGGTCCGTGTTCCTACACTTTCACAACACTTACATGATATGTATACAAACATTTTCGCCGTGAGTCCGTGCGATAATCAGCTGACATTCGGGCGGTGTGCTAACATGTTGTCAGTACCAATTCAGTGTTTGTGAACTGAGTGAACTGAGGCTACAGGTGGAGACTAACAACATCGTCAAGAACAGCTGCATTCTGCTGAACACAGAATCCTGGTGCCAGTCCTCGATTTCGGACTCCGCTATCAAGCTAACAGGCTACACAGTACAGGGCCAGGATAGGACCAGTGACTTCGGGAAGATTAGAGGTGAGGGGTTGTGTCTGTGCGTGAACAACAACTGGTGTACAAACAGCGACTGTGGACAGTCACTACTCCCTGGACTTGGGGTATGTGACTGTTAAATTGTCACACCTCCCCAGAGAGTTTCCCATGGTTCTGATTACTGTCGTTTATATAGCACCAAATTCTAACGCTATAGCACAGCTACCAGACATCTACACCACAGCATTCACACTCAGCCAACCAAGCACCCTGACGACATGCATGTCATCGAGGGGGACTTTAACCACGTGGATATAAAAAAGTGTCCTCAAAATTCCACCAGCACATGAAGTGTGCTACCAGAGGAGCCAACAAATTGGAACATCAAGCAGGGCTAAACCATTACAGCATCTGGGCCAGTCCGATCATGTACCACTCTTTCTAATCCCAGCATACATCCCACTCCCACCACCATAAAGACAGTCAAAACATGGCCAGAGGGAGCCTCTCAACAGCGACAAGAATGTTTCAGGAGGACTGACTGGAGGTGTTCAGTGACGGTGTACTGAGCTCTATCAAACACTGCACAGACACGGTCACTACACCGGGTATACCCCAAACAGAAGCCCTGGATGACCTGTGAGGTTCACAGGCTGCTGAAGGAGAGGAATACAACCTTCAGGTCTGGTGACGCAGTCCTCTACAGCAGAGCCTGCGCCAACCTGAAAAGGGGCATCCAAGAGGCCAAGCTGGACTACAAGAGGAACATTGAGGACCACCTGGAGAGCAACAACAGGCAGGTGTGGTTGAGCATCCAGCACGTCAGTCCTGTGTTGGTGATGTATCACTAGTAGAGGAGCTTAATCACTACATTGCCCGGTTCGAGGTGGAAATGGAGAAGGCACCCGGACCTCTTCCAGAAAGCGAGAACTCCATCTTAAGGGTGGAGGAGCATGTGGTGAGGCACACACTGTAGTCTGTCCACCCATGGAAGGCAGTCGGACCCAACAGCATCTCAGGACATGTGTTGTTGGACTACACAGATCAACTGGCTGCGGTCCTCACTAGGATATTTAACCAGTCTCCGTGCCAGTCCATTCGCCCACCCTGTCTGAAATCCTCCATCATAGTCCCTCTCCCCAAAAAACAGTCCATCGACCTTCTTAATGACTACAGACCCGTGGCATTGACCCCTGTGGTGATTAAGTGCTTCGGGAAGCTCCTCTTATGAAATGTATCACTCCTCATTCGACCCACACCAGTTTTCCTACAGAGCTAATAGGTCTACAGAGGATGCCGTGATCACTGCCCCCCCACGCTGTCTTGTCCCTTCTGGAGCAGCGCAGGAGCTATGGAAAGATGCTCTTCATAGACTTTAGCTCCGCATTTAACACTATCCTTCCCAACAGACTGGTGTCCAAGCTGTCAGACATTGGACTCCCACACTCTATTTGTCTCCGGACTAAGGACTTTCTCACAGAGCACATCCAGAGGGTTAGAGTGGGCTCCCACCTCTCCACAGCCATTAGTTTCAGCACCGGCTCACCACAGGGCTGTGAGCTGAGCCCCCTCCTATCCTCTACACCCTACACACATGACTGCACCCCTGTCCACCACAGCAACACCATCATCAGGTTCACTGCTGACACCACAGTAGTGGGGGCTCATCTCTGGGGAGGATGAGGTGGAGCAACTGGCAGCGCGGTGTCACAACATCAACCTGTTCCCGAACACATGTAAGACTAAGGAGTTCGTTATAGACTTCAGGAAAAAGAAACTCAAAATCCGTTCTCAGGAAGAACATCTCAGAGAAAGTTCTGGTGTCGTTCTATCACTACAATGAGCTCCAGAGGGTCATACGTGCTGCTCAGCAGATACTCGGAGGCCATTTCCTCAAGCTTGAAGGGTGCTGTGAGGTTCCTTCAGGACCCCTCACACCCTGGACATGGGCTGTTTGATCCACACAACAGATCCACAAAGTCAAAGACAAACAGATCAAGAAACCCATCAGCCATTACATCACTAAATGCTGCAAAATAACGTACTACATGCAATAAATCATCACCATGTGTAACATAAGCAAATTTTTTGTCAGATATTTTCTGAATATACAATATTTTTCTGACAAATGTTCGACTGGATGATTGCATCAGTGATCATAGTCTACGTTTTCATTCCTGTTTTTTTTTTAATAGACCCTTTATCTACCTATTTATATATATATTTTTATTTTTACATACTTGCACCGTAGAGACGGAACCATAATTTCATTCTACAATGTCACATTGTTACAATGACAATAAAGATTGTCTGATTCATATGTCACGCCGCCTTCACTTGGATTGGTAGTTGCCATATTCATAAAATAGACTCGGCTTGCCTATTTTGGCCCCGACTAGCTCCCAGACTAGTGACCACTTGTCTCCTCTTGCTGAAAAACATCCACTCTGATTGAAAATGAATGACACTCTGTCACTTGCAGCTAATGTGACCAATGGCTGATGGGGGTCCAGACCATGCTTAACAGCATTGCATACGCCGTCATTGGAGCACCCTCTGCTGGTCAAACTACATAATGACCTCAATGGCCATGTATTGTTTATTTGGTCAAATAAAATTTGCATATCAGCGAAAATAATGCAGATACCGATATGAGCCTATAGTATGGGGCAACTGATGTCTCGTTTTCAATATGTTTGAGAAGTATTGTGCCTTTGGGTCACATGGTATATTACACATTTTAAATTTGTTTATTTACCATTCAGACACAAAAAGTAAATCAGGCTTCTGAATATAAAAAAAAAAATTCTAAAATTATCTTCCTTAAAGTCAAACTCAAAGCAGTTCTCTAGAAACTGATATAAATGAATTAAAATCATAAAAGCCAAGTTGATGGGTTGCATATGTAATGGAACGCTTTGGTATAATACCTGTAAATAATCAGTTTTGATGAAATGAAGTTTTGATGAAGTTTCATGATGAAGTGGTATAGAGGGGGGTTTTCCAGGTTTGCATCTAAGATGTATCTTCTGGCAAACTGGAGCTGAACTTTCAGGTCTTCTTTTTAAGAAAATCCTCCTCTACACCACTTCATCAGGAAGCTGGATAAATGGGGATACAAAATGCAAAAGATGCACTATGCACAATTTCTCCAATGCTTTAAATTCCATCTGCAGGCTTGGACTTTTGATGGATTTCTATATTTTATAGGATTTGACCTAAACAGCCCCAGAGTCAACACAGACTCTCCATACTCAGACAGGAAGCTGGAACTTTGCCCCGACTGTCTTTAGACTTTCAAACTAACATTTCTTTTTCATTAAATTCATCAAACATACATCTCTGATCACAAAGTAGATGAAAATAGTGGAATCTCATCAATTAATTTGAGCCTCCACTAAAGGTCCAACATCAGTACTTATGATACATTTATACACCCAGCAAAGAAAGAGATGGGGAAAGAATCACCCTGTCCCTTCACCTAAACCAGTTGGTGGATTACAGTGGCAGTTGAGACAGTAGTAGCAGACCATGTCACGACAAGCAAGATGGAAAATAATTCTGGTCCAACCTCTTCAAAAAGCTAGGAGAAGTGTGGAAGAGACCGAGTACCAGAGACATCCACTTAGTCACTGTTTACACGCATACAACACAGTTAGACAGGAAGTACCACAAACCAAAAGACTTGGACTGTGATTCTCCATAAACAGCTCTGTTCATTGACCAAAGGCACCACTTGACCTCAGAGGATCCAGAGGCATGGCTGTCACAATCAAGATAAGTCTTGACAAGTTCAACAATTTCTCCATGTGTAGATACATTTCTGGTGGCCAGGTCCAGGAAGTAGGGAAGGGTGATCAGGCCTGAAGTTGATATCATGGTATTTGTCACTTTTTGACTTGTGACTGTATCGTCTCACACATCACTTTCCCCTCCAGGTATTGGGAGGATTACCAGCTCTCCCCTGACCCCACCTTTCAGTCTCCAATTCCTTTTAGCTTGCAGATTGTGTCCACCTGTGTACACCTTCCTCCACATATGTCAACCTGTGCTCCTCCCTTTTCCTAAAGTAGGTGTTCACCACAGCCATTTCCATCCTTTTTGCAAAATCTACTACAGTCTGTCCTTACACATTCCTGTCCTTTATACAGTCCTCAGGAGGCTGAGTACAGGAGTGCAGTGGACAGGTTGGTGGAGTGGTGTGGACTCAACCGCCTGCAGCTCAACGTATCTAAGACGATGAAGCTGGTGGTGCACTTCAGAAGATGGAAGATCCGTCTGAACCCAGTTACCATCAATGGAACTGATGTGGACATTGTGGACTACTACAAGTACCTGCGTGTCCATCACAGAACGCCACAGGAGGTCTTTCCTCCCTGTGGCAATCAGACTGTATAACTCCTCCCCTTTCTGCAGGATGAATACATAATGAACAGAGTTATTCAGTTATTCAGAGTTATGTGAAATATTGACAAACATCTTGTACAAATGTCTTCCAGTCATTTTGCATAAATTTGATGTACTTATTGTTAAAAACGTTCACTCTTTACTGTTTCAGTACTCATGCAAAATAAATGCCTTCAGGATAAATAAAGTTGATCTTGTCTTATATCCACCAATTACCTCCTCATCACCTCTGTTGCCTTCACCAACATGCCCATTGAAGTCTGCTCCTATCACCACTCTTTCATGCTTGGGTTCACTCTCCGCCACCTCATCTAACTCACTCCAGAAATCTTCTTTTTCCTTCAGCTCATAATCTACCTGTGGGGCATATGCACTGATGATATTCATCATCACCCCTTCATCTTCCAACTTCACACTCATCACCCTGTCAGACACTCACTTAACCTCCAACACACTCTGTCCTCACCAACTTGAACCCACCACCTATGTTCCTGCTCTTACTACCCTCCCAACTGGGTCTCTTGCAAACACAGTATGTCCACCTTTCTTCTCCATCATATCAGCCAGCTCTCTGTCTTTACCAGTCATACTGCCAAAATTCAAAGCCTTGACTTTCACTTCCACACTTACAACATTCCTCCTCTCCCAATGAATCCAGATACATTCTCCTCTTCTTTTTTGCCCAGCAGTGGTACAATTTCAGCCAGCAGTCTGTTGGGCAACAGCACCATTGGTGGTCATCATTAACCTGGGCCTCAACCAATTCAGCATGGAAATTCGAGTTGTGTTTTTTGTGGCACATTTTATACCGGATGCTCTTCCTGACACAAGCCTGTGCCATGCCGTGCACTTGGTTAATCATAAGAGTCTCCTCCAGTTATTGTCTGGACCCCCATCACCCCTTGGTCACATTAACTACAAGAAACAGAGATCAAGTGACTAGTTGTCAGTCTTTTTCAGTCAGAGCGGGTGTTTTATAGACAAGACAAGAGACAAGTGGTTGCCATGTTACCAGCTAGGTGGGGCCAAAAGAGATGAGAACTCTATGCAAATGCTGAGCAATGTCACATGGTGACTGCTAATCCGAGTGAAGGCAGGGTGATGACACCATGACTTACGTTGGTTGGTTGTTGGAGACATTTATAGTAATTCTGAATAAATTTCATGTTTAAACTGTAAAACATAAAGCCTTAGTTACATTTTTTTGTCATAAGGGTTTGATCATGAAATGTTAGTAATCAATGTCATTTTTAATGTCCATATCAGAAGATATATCTGCACTGTAAATTTTTGAGTTCCTAACCCGGGTATCTTATCGACCCCCCAAAACGATTTATTTACTAATTAAATAGGACCTTCACGCAGGGGTGGTGCCCAAGTGGTTAATGCACTTGGTTTCAGTGCAGAAGGTTCCGGGTTCAAATCCCACCCCTGCCACATTTCTCCATGTAATGTGGAGTTGCGTCAGGAAGGGCATCCGACGTAAAACCTGTGCCAATTAAACATGCAGATCCACCTTGGATTTGCTGTGGCGACCCCGAGTGCAAACAAGGGAGCAGCCAAAGGGACTTACAATAGAACCTTCACAGAAATTAAACCACCCAACAAAACAAACTCACTCACTCATCTTCAACCGCTTACTCCAATTAAGGGAACGGGGGCTGAAGCCTATCCCAGCAATTGTCCACAGGTGTGTGCATGTGAGGTGGGGTTCACCCTGGACAGAACGCCAGTCTGTCACAGGGCCACAAACAAACACATTCACATGCGCACACCTGTGGACAATTCAAATTTTAAAGTATCTAGTCCACCTAACCTGTGTGTCTTTGGATGTGGGAGGAAGCCGGAGCACCCTGAGAGAAGCCCCACAAACACAGGGAGAACACACAGAATCGAACCCATGACCTTCTCGCTGTGAGGCAACAGTGCTAACCACTAAGCTATTGTGCTGCCCACAAAAGAAACTCCAATAATAAATAATAATAATAACAATAAACAACAACAATAACAAGAGCGATCAGAGATTTCTGAAGTCCACCAATCCAGATCCAGATCACCTCCAAAAGTCTTTCTGTGGTGCAAATTTGGTGAGAATCTGTGAAGTAGCTTTGAAGAAATCCTTCAAAGCCAATATAAAGGGAAATCTTGATCCAGAATCAAGATTTCCCTTTATAGATTTCAGATCAGATTTAGCGTAAATTTGGTAAGATTGTAATTCACGTCGGCAGTAATGACACTCGGTTACGCCAATCGGAGGTCACTAAAATTAACATTGAATCGGTGTGTAACTTTGCAAAAACAATGTCGGACTCTGTAGTTTTCTCTGGGCCCCTCCCCAATCAGACCGGGAGTGACATGTTTAGCCGCATGTTCTCCTTGAATTGCTGGCTGTCTGAGTGGTGTCCAAAAAATGAGGTGGGCTTCATTGATAATTGGCAAAGCTTCTGGGGAAAACCTGGTCTTGTTAGGAGAGATGGCATCCATCCCACTTTAGAGGGAGCAGCTCTCATTTCTAGAAATCTGGCCAATTTTTTGGGATCCTCCAAACTGTGACTGTCTAGCGTTGGGACCAGGAAGGAGAGCTGTGGTCTTATACACCTCTCTGCAGCTTCTCTCCCCCTGCCATCCCCCTATTACCCCATCCCCGTAGAGACGGTGCCTGCTCCCAGACCACCAATAACTAGCAAAAATCTATTTAAGCATAAAAATTCAAAAAGAAAAAATAATATAGCACCTTCAATTGCACCACAGACTAAAACAGTTAAATGTGGTCTATTAAACATTAGGTCTCTTTCTTCTAAGTCCCTGTTGGTAAATGATATAATAATTGATCAACGTATTGATTTATTCTGCCTAACAGAAACTTGGTTACAGCAGGATGAATATGTTAGTTTAAATGAGTCAACACCCCCGAGTCACACTAACTGTCAGAATGCTCGTAGCACGGGCCGGGGCGGAGGATTAGCAGCAATCTTCCATTCCAGCTTATTAATTAATCAAAAACCTAGACAGAGCTTTAATTCATTTGAAAGCTTGTATCTTAGTCTTGTCCATCCAAATTGGAAGTCCCAAAAACCAGTTTTATTTGTTATTATCTATCGTCCACCTGGTCGTTACTGTGAGTTTCTCTGTGAATTTTCAGACCTTTTGTCTGACTTAGTGCTTAGCTCAGATAAGATAATTATAGTGGGCAATTTTAACATCCACACAGATGCTGAGAATGACAGCCTCAACACTGCATTTAATCTATTATTAGACTCTATCGGCTTTGCTCAAAAAGTAAATGAGTCCACCCACCACTTTAATCATATTTTAGATCTTGTTCTGACTTATGGTATGGAAATAGAAGACTTAACAGTATTCCCTGAAAACTCCCTTTTGTCTGATCATTTTTTAATAACATTTACATTTACCCTGATGGACTACCCTGCAGTGGGGAATAAGTTTCATTACACTAGAAGTCTTTCAGAAAGCGCTGTAACTAGGTTTAAGGATATGATTCCTTCTTTATGTTCTCTAATGTCATATACCAACACAGAGCAGAGTAGCTACCTAAACTCTGTAAGGGAGTTAGAGTATCTTGTCAATAGTTTTACATCCTCATTGAAGACAACTTTGGATGCTGTAGCTCCTCTGAAAAAGAGAGCTTTAAATCAGAAGTGTCTGACTCCGTGGTATAACTCACAAACTCGTAGCTTAAAGCAGATAACCCGTAAGTTGGAGAGGAAATGGCGTCTCACTAATTTAGAAGATCTTCACTTAGCCTGGAAAAAGAGTTTGTTGCTCTATAAGAAAGCCCTTCGTGAAGCTAGGACATCTTTCTACTCATCACTAATTGAAGAAAATAAGAACAACCCCAGGTTTCTTTTCAGCACTGTAGCCAGGCTGACAAAGAGTCAGAGCTCTATTGAGCTGAGTATTCCATTAACTTTAACTAGTAATGACTTCATGACTTTCTTTGCTAACAAAATTTTGACTATTAGAGAAAAAATTACTCATAACCATCCCAAAGATGTATCGTTATCTTTGGCTGCTTTCAGTGATGCCGGTATTTGGTTAGACTCTTTCTCTCCGATTGTTCTGTCTGAGTTATTTTCATTAGTTACTTCATCCAAACCATCAACATGCTTATTAGACCCCATTCCTGCCAGGCTGCTCAAGGAAGCCCTGTAAGGTGGCAGTAATTAAACCATTACTTAAAAAGCCATCACTTGACCCAGCTATCTTAGCTAATTATAGGCCAATCTCCAACCTTCCTTTTCTCTCAAAGATTCTTGAGAGGGTAGTTGTAAAACAGCTAACTGATCACCTGCAGAGGAATGGTCTATTTGAAGAGTTTCAGTCAGGTTTTAGAATTCATCATAGTACAGAAACAGCATTAGTGAAGGTTACAAATGATCTTCTTATGGCTTCGGACAGTGGACTTATCTCTGTGCTTGTTCTGTTGGACCTCAGTGCTGCTTTTGATACTGTTGACCATAAAATTTTATTACAGAGATTAGAGCATGTCATAGGTATTAAAGGCATTGCGCTGCGGTGGTTTGAATCATATTTGTCTAATAGATTACAGTTTGTTCATGTAAATGGGGAATCTTCTTCACAGACTAAAGTTAATTATGGAGTTCCACAAGGTTCTGTGCTAGGACCAATTTTATTCACTTTATACATGCTTCCCTTGGGCAGTATTATTAGACGGTATTGCTTAAATTTTCATTGTTACGCAGATGATACCCAGCTTTATCTATCCATGAAGCCAGAGGATACGCACCAATTAGCTAAACTGCAGGATTGTCTTACAGACATAAAGACATGGATGACCTCTAATTTCCTGCTTTTAAACTCAGATAAAACTGAAGTTATTGTACTTGGCCCCACAAATCTTAGAAGCATGGTGTCTAACCAGATCGTTACTCTGGATGGCATTTCCCTGATCTCTAGTAATACTGTGAGAAATCTTGGAGTTATTTTTGATCAGGATATGTCATTCAAAGCGCATATTAAACAAATATGTAGGACTGCCTTTTTGCATTTACGCAATATCTCTAAAATCAGAAAGGTCTTGTCTCAGAGTGATGCTGAAAAACTAATTCATGCATTTGTTTCCTCTAGGCTGGACTATTGTAATTCATTATTATCAGGTTGTCCTAAAAGTTCCCTAAAAAGCCTTCAGTTGGTTCAGAATGCTGCAGCTAGAGTACTGACGGGGACTAGCAGGAGAGAGCATATCTCACCCGTGTTGGCCTCCCTTCATTGGCTTCCTGTTAATGCTAGAATAGAATTTAAAATTCTTCTTCTTACTTATAAGGTTTTGAATAATCAGGTCCCATCTTATCTTAGGGACCTCATAGTACCATATTACCCCATTAGAGCGCTTCGCTCTCAGACTGCGGGCTTACTTGTAGTTCCTAGGGTTTGTAAGAGTAGAATGGGAGGCAGAGCCTTCAGCTTTCAGGCTCCTCTCCTGTGGAACCAGCTCCCAATTCAGATCAGGGAGACAGATACCCTCTCTACTTTTAAGATTAGGCTTAAAACTTTCCTTTTCGCTAAGGCTTATAGTTAGGGCTGGATCGGGTGACCCTGGACCATCCCTTGGTTATGTTGCTTTAGACGTAGACTGTGTTTCATAATTATTGTATGGCCTTGCCTTGCAATGTGGAGCGCCTTGGGGCAACTGTTTGTTGTGATTTGGCGCTATACAAGAAAAAAGTTGATTGATTGATTGATCCGGATCGCCTCAAAAATTTGGTGGAGTCTTCCATGCCCTAATATCTACCTGTGGTGAAAATGTGGGGAGAATCCATGAAGTAGTTTTGACACAATCCTTCAAAGCCTATACAAAGTGAATCTTGATCCAGAATCTGGCTCCAGATCACCTCCATGACCTAATATCTCTCCGTGGTGAAAATTTGATGAGAATCTGTTGGGCAGAATATTCCATGATGCTTGTCCTCAGACCAACTTGATGATACATACCTGATAAAACTGAAGGTCTACATGTCTCCGTTTGGGGCAGGCAGGTGTCATGAACTATTTTGTTCTGTGCTAATGCTGACACAAACATCCATCACAAGGTCCTGAACACTGTTGTATGGCTGGGGGTGCCTGGCTGCTTTTTGTTTCTTTCTTCTGTTTCTGTCTTTTGTTTTTCCTTCCAGGTGGCACGCGTTTAGGACTGAGTGGCTGTGTGGCTGAGTTATCAGGACCTCACCCTGATCACCTGAGGCTGATCATGTGCAGCTCGTCAGGACTCACAGCTGTGGTGCATCTACACGGATTGGAGCATGGTGGCATTTAAGTCTGGAGTACACAGTGTGTATTTGCCAGAGACTCGACCTTGTGACCAGACGGGTGAGATCGTCGTCTTGAGAGCCATCTCATCATTATGGATGCAGAGAACGTCCAGGTTTGATGCCATGGTCTGTGAAAGAGGAGGGGGTGAGGTCTCACGCTCGTCAGCACACTTCCTGAGGTACGTTAGGTTTTGTGACTAACATTAGTACAGTCAGTAAATGTGGTGTCCCTCACACCTTATTATATTGAGCTGTTATGTTAGTCGTTTAATCAGCTTCCACTGCAGTTTGAGTATGTGAACAGGGTGTTCCATGCCTGCAGGGTGGGAAGCTGATTAGTAACTAAGCCAGGAAGTGTTTGCTGTTTATGTACACCTTTGAGTGGTCTCTCTGTGTGTGGAGTGTGGACTCACATGATGGTTTCTTCTTTCACAGACTCGGTTTGTCGCGGCCACCTGGGGGGTGTCGGCGGGGTCCTTGGGTCCGAACTGTTTCTGGCTCTGAACCGTTTGTGCAGCTGGGAGCGCACCGTATTATCACCTCGCAGACCGCGCACTTATTTGTTTGTTCTTTTCCACATCACTGTTATGTCATTAAATTTTGTTATGCTTTGTACCGTGCTCTGCTTATTTCATACTGGGTCCTTCAAACGCTGGTTGGTTCTCCGTCCTGCGTCCAACACATAACAGAACACATACTGTTCAGATGAACAACATAAACATGTCATGCACACGTAAGGACAAATGCAGCACTTTTTCACCCAATCACATAGCTCCACTGATCCACCCAGCAGGGAAGGCCCACCCACTTGGAGGTTGGCCAAGTGCAGGCTTAAAATGCAGGGGAGCCCAGGGGTCGGGGCTCTTCTTAGCAGCAGTGCATGTGACATCTGTTTTCAAGATCCCAGCGCTGTGATGGTGACTCACTTGTTCAATGTGGGCATCTCTTTAATACAGCATCTGGTTTTCTAAGTCCATCTCCTGTCAATATTTGAGTCTTAAGTTCGCTTACCACATAAAATTACCGCGGTGGGGATCTCAGGCAGAAATCTGTGAAGTCGTTTTAACCTAACCAGTCAAAGCCTATATCAAGTGAAACTTGATCCAGAATCCGGATCCAGATCAGCTCCAAAATTTAATGGGGTCTTCCATGGCCTAATGTCGATCTGTGTTGAAAACCTTGTCAAAATCCGTGAAGTAGTATTGACGTAATCCTGCTAACAGATAGACAGACAGACAAATAAATAATCAATCAATCAATCAATTTTTTTTATATAGCGCCAAATCACAACAAACAGTTGCCCCAAGGCGCTTTATATTGTAAGGCAAGGCCATACAATAATTATGTAAAACCCCAACGGTCAAAACGACCCCCTGTGAGCAAGCACTTGGCTACAGTGGGAAAGAAAAACTCCCTTTTAACAGGAAGAAACCTCTAGCAGAACCAGGCTCAGGGAGGGGCAGTCTTCTGCTGGGACTGGTTGGGGCTGAGGGAGAGAACCAGGAAAAAGACATGCTGTGGAGGGGAGCAGAGATCGATCACTAATGATTAAATGCAGAGTGGTGCATACAGAGCAAAAAGAGAAAGAAACAGTGCATCATCGGAACCCCCCAGCAGTCTACGTCTATAGCAGCATAACTAAGGGATGGTTCAGGGTCACCCGATCCAGCCCTAACTATAAGCTTTAGCAAAAAGGAAAGTTTTAAGCCTAATCTTAAAAGTAGAGAGGATGTCTGTCTCCCTGATCTGAATTGGGAGCTGGTTCCACAGGAGAGGAGCCTGAAAGCTGAAGGCTCTGCCTCCCATTCTACTCTTACAAACCCTAGGAACTACAAGTAAGCCTGCAGTCTGAGAGCGAAGCGCTCTATTGGGGTGATATGGTACTACGAGGTCCCTAAGATAAGATGGGACCTGATTATTCAAAACCTTATAAGTAAGAAGAAGAATTTTAAATTCTATTCTAGAATTAACAGGAAGCCAATGAAGAGAGGCCAATATGGGTGAGATATGCTCTCTCCTTCTAGTCCCCGTCAGTACTCTAGCTGCAGCATTTTGAATTAACTGAAGGCTTTTTAGGGAACTTTTAGGACAACCTGATAATAATGAATTACAATAGTCCAGCCTAGAGGAAATAAATGCATGAATTAGTTTTTCAGCATCACTCTGAGACAAGACCTTTCTGATTTTAGAGATATTGCGTAAATGCAAAAAAGCAGTCCTACATATTTGTTTAATATGCGCTTTGAATGACATATCCTGATCAAAAATGACTCCAAGATTTCTCACAGTATTACTAGAGGTCAGGGCAATGCCATCCAGAGTAAGGATCTGGTTAGACACCATGTTTCTAAGATTTGTGGGGCCAAGTACAATAACTTCAGTTTTATCTGAGTTTAAAAGCAGGAAATTAGAGGTCATCCATGTCTTTATGTCTGTAAGACAATCCTGCAGTTTAGCTAATTGGTGTGTGTCCTCTGGCTTCATGGATAGATAAAGCTGGGTATCATCTGCGTAACAATGAAAATTTAAGCAATACCGTCTAATAATACTAAAAAGGGAAGCATGTATAAAGTGAATAAAATTGGTCCTAGCACAGAACCTTGTGGAACTCCATAATTAACCCTAGTCTGTGAAGAAGATTCCCCATGTACATGAACAAATTGTAATCTATTAGACAAATATGATTCAAACCACCGCAGCGCAGTGCTTTTAATACCTATGGCATGCTCTAATCTCTGTAATAAAATTTTATGGTCAACAGTATCAAAAGCAGCACTGAGGTCTAACAGAACAAGTACAGAGATAAGTCCACTGTCCGAGGCCATAAGAAGATCATTTGTAACCTTCACTAATGCTGTTTCTGTACTATGATGAATTCTAAAACCTGACTGAAACTCTTCAAATAGACCATTCCTCTGCAGATGATCAGTTAGCTGTTTTACAACTACCCTTTCAAGAATTTTTGAGAGAAAAGGAAGGTTGGAGATTGGCCTATAATTAGCTAAGATAGCTGGGTCAAGTGATGGCTTTTTAAGTAATGGTTTAATTACTGCCACCTTAAAAGCCTGTGGTACATAGCCAACTAACAAAGATAGATTGATCATATTTAAGATCGAAGCATTAAATAATGGTAGGGCTTCCTTGAGCAGCCTGGTAGGAATGGGGTCTAATAAACATGTTGATGGTTTGGATGAAGTAACTAATGAAAATAACTCAGACAGAACAATCGGAGAGAAAGAGTCTAACCAAATACCGGCATCACTGAAAGCAGCCAAAGATAACGATACGTCTTTGGGATGGTTATGAGTAATTTTTTCTCTAATAGTTAAAATTTTGTTAGCAAAGAAAGTCATGAAGTCATTACTAGTTAAAGTTAATGGAATACTCAGCTCAATAGAGCTCTGACTCTTTGTCAGCCTGGCTACAGTGCTGAAAAGAAATCTGGGGTTGTTCTTATTTTCTTCAATTAGTGATGAGTAGAAAGATGTCCTAGCTTTACGGAGGGCTTTTTTATAGAGCAACAGACTCTTTTTCCAGGCTAAGTGAAGATCATCTAAATTAGTGAGACGCCATTTCCTCTCCAATTTACGGGTTATCTGCTTTAAGCTACGAGTTTGTGAGTTATACCATGGAGTCAGGCACTTCTGATTTAAAGCTCTCTTTTTCAGAGGAGCTACAGCATCCAAAGTTGTCTTCAATGAGGATGTAAAACTATTGACGAGATACTCTATCTCACTTACAGAGTTTAGGTAGCTACTCTGCACTGTGTTGGTATATGGCATTAGAGAACATAAAGAAGGAATCATATCCTTAAACCTAGTTACAGCGCTTTCTGAAAGACTTCTAGTGTAATGAAACTTATTCCCCACTGCTGGGTAGTCGATCAGAGTAAATGTAAATGTTATTAAGAAATGATCAGACAGCAGGGAGTTTTCAGGGAATACTGTTAAGTCTTCTATTTCCATACCATAAGTCAGAACAAGATCTAAGATATGATTAAAATGGTGGGTGGACTCATTTACTTTTTGAGCAAAGCCAATAGAGTCTAATAATAGATTAAATGCAGTGTTGAGGCTGTCATTCTCAGCATCTGTGTGGATGTTATAAACGCAGATTATATTATTACATCCTTGGTGGACGTAATAACACTACGCTAAAACAATCCACAAACATCCCAAATCAAAGAGCTGATAAAATGACTTGCAGTCGAGAAAATGCAGTAATTCTTATTAAGAAGAAAACAAAAATAACAAAACACAATTTACATCATTGTGCACAAAGTCCATGAAGACAAATGTGGAAAAGTCCGATGTCAGAGATAATAGAAAATATGAGATCTCATTATTTGAAAGTGAAGGAGACAGACAGAAATGTGCCGCCTCCCCGGGAACAGGCTGGCTGTCTGCTGTATCGATGTCCCATTGATTCAGCCTTTGTGGCTCACAATCGCCCTCCTCATCTCCTACCGAGCTACTTAATATGTTTGAGAGGCTCTGACGCCTCTCATCTGTAAAAGGCAGAGCTTTTCTTTTACCAACATGAGACATGCTGTTGGTGGGAGGAAGGAGAGCGGGTCGGCATGGGGTTGCGGGGCGGGGTGGTGCCGCTGCTGCTCTGAAGTCTGCCTGGAGGGACTGGAGCTTTATTGGCTGGAAGGGAAGCTGACAGAGTTGTGAAGGCCTGAGAACTTGGATGAGAGGAAGCTTTTGAAACTTCCCACATCGGCATTAGAGAGATAAGCTGCTATTCAGAGCTCGCACCCAACCTACATCCACACATCCGCAAACACGCACATAAAAGACGGCCGCATAGCCGAGCCGGCAAACAAACACCGCCGAGGCTTTGTGCGTCCGCACGTAGCCGGCAAACACACACAAACACTCGGGCTTCCTTTTTCTCTGCTGGTCCGAGAGATGAGGCTGGGCTCTAATTGGTCCTGGGGGAGATTGGCAGGCCGAGCAGAGCAACGAGGAGGCCGGACTCTCCAGAGAGCGCCAACAGGAGGGAGAGTGGCCACCGCTCCACAAGTACACAGGGAAGGAGAACGGGAGAGGAGGAATAAACGAGAGAGGGAAGGATAAAGTGGGAAAGTCAGAGGTAACACTTATTATTCAGGGGCCAGTTTGATGTGCAAAACTCCTGCAGGAAGTCCGATGCCTTCCATCGATTAAACGCAATCCAGGCGAGCGCCTTCAGAATAAAACCCTTCTCCGTGGCTAACTCATTTCCCATCACTGTACCTGCACCTCCTTCTCACCACGTCCCAAAGGGTAGACAGCGAAACATGCAAAAATATATCTGATCAGAGGTCCGAACCTGCAGCCAACACCTTCGTTTTTCGCCCTTTCAGCAGTTTCTGCACCCGGCAAAGCTGCAGGTGGTTGTCATGGCACCGGGTGTTGTCCAGGATATGCTGGGACACATCGCAAACTGCTGACATCGCTCCTAAAACAAAGAGATAAAAACATGCATTTTACTCAAAGTCCAACCGTTACCACCTACAGTTAAATTACTACAGAGGACCCCGACCCAGATCAGGAACATTAAAGACGTAAACTTACTGAACAGTTACCGAGTTTCATTCAATTTGGTTTCAGGCTGGTCTTTGTGCATTTGGCAGTTTGTTAGTGAACTATTGTGTGTTCTGGAGTACAAGTCACAGTTTTGTTTTGGTTTACTAGCTTTGAAGTCCTGCAGCATAAACTCTGGAGCAACTTATAACCAGTGAGTATTTCTGGAAGTCATTTATAAGAAGTAAGTTGCCCACAAGGCCAGGGACACAACTGTAAGTTGATTTTTAGCTGTCCACCTTATTGTTGCCAAGAGTTAACTTCTCTTAAAATGAACAAACAGTCGAGACGTTGCTGCACATTTGAGCAGCTTTTGTCGCCATCTAACAGGCAATGTGAGCATTTCAGGGATTCTGTGCATTTCCTATTTGAAACCCAAGATTCAGTAAAAAAATAAAATAAAATTATATATAAATACCATAAATGCATGATTTTTTGGCAGGCAGATCTTTGACCTCCCAGTATTAATGTTTAAAAATTTAGTTTTTGAGCATTTTAGTTTCTCAAGTTTTAGGATGCAGAAAGTCTGGCTGCACAGACCGATAGAAGGATCAACAGAAGGACAACAATTTCTCTTGACAAACACAATTTACACTTCCTTTTCTGGATGATGGAGGCCATTGTGCTCATTGGCACCTTCAAAGCAGCAGAAATGTTTCTGTAGCCTTCCCCAGATTTGTGCATCGACACCATTCCAAAAGAGGTCTTCCAGAAATGCTTCCATCAGTGGCAGAACTGCTGGGGGAAGTCCCAAGGAGACTACTGCTGATCTGGTGGAACTCTACATGCCGGCCCGGGCTTTGCGGTTACAGGATGCGGGACTTCTCTGTGTTCCCAGGGTGAAGAAGTAGTCAGCAGGTCAAAGAGCCTTTTCGTATAGTGCACCAACCCTGTGGAACAGTCTTTCTGCAATCGTGAGGCAGTCTGAGTCCGTGGACATTTTTAAGTGAAGACGTATTTTTATTCTCTTTCTTATGAATAGTTTTTATTTTTATTTGTTTTATTCTTTTACTTCTGTTTTTATTTATGCATTTGAATTTTTTTTATTTATTTTTAATTATTTATTCAATTTTATGTTGACTTGTTTAGTGTAAGGCGCCTTGAGACGGCTTTTGCTGTGATTTGGTGCATTATAAGCTAATTAAATTAAATTAAACTACTTTGAAGAGGATTAGGATTTCAGCCCCCCAGGTCAGTAAGTGATTTTGTTGTGGCCAAAGGTCGAACAGTTTTTGAATGCACCTTGTATGTATTTATTGACTTTCAGACATCATCATGTCATGGTCATGTTCACTAAAGCCCAGCTTTTCTAACACATTAGGGGTGTGGCCACTGATTGACAGCTGGTGTTGGTCAGAGGGAAACCAATCATCTCAGACGTGTCACTGACCGACGGTCCCCTCTAAAAATCGGTCCGCCCTGCCTTCACTGTGCATGCGGCATTTCAAAGCGTCAGTAGCGACTCACCGATTATCGCTTCATTTCTGTTCAGGTGTTAATCTGTGTTTACTGAGCTGTCATTTTTGATGCCCACACGAAAACCAAAAACTTATGAGAACCACTGCTCAGCCCCCCAAAATATCATCTAATGAACTCCCAAAGTAATGTTAGCCCGTTAGCTTAGCACTCTGCTGATTTTTCTTCATTTGAAGTGCTTATTAAATACATTTATTACTACGTTTTTAACGATGCTCATCACATGATCAAAAAGTCATTTTTAATACTGATCAAACTGATGATGATTCTGTCGTTTGTCCAACTGTCTTATTAAACTTCTGCCTGCTTGTGGAAAATCGTTCAGACTACTTTACTTTTTTCTACAAAGCTTTGGAATCTTTGCCCTAAAACAAATAAGCAGATCATGAAAATAGACAGAAGCTGCCTATTAGCGAACACCAGCCGGAATAATCGCTGTAAACATTTAGAACTATATCATTAACACATCCAAAATAACTACAAACAGATGGCTCTAATTTCAAGCTCAACTTTTCTGCTTTTGTTGTGAAACTCGACGGATGAACGTGATCCTCAGGGCGACTTGTCTACGCTAAAATAATCACGGCCTAATTGGCTCGCTTAACTTCACAACAATTACAATGTAAACCAAACAAGGCATCCGTGTAGACTTTTTCCCTTTGTTGTCCGTGTTTGGAATATTTTCCGATGCCTGCTTTAGAAAAACAACAACTCCTAATTACAGTGTTCTCGGGCTGAGTTCTGGCTGCGGCATTAATAATACATCCAGCCCATTAGATATTCCACAGACATCTTCCACTTCTTCGTGCTCTTTATTCCGTTTATTCACTCTTTAGACCATCTCTGACCGGAGCGCTGTGGCAGCTAACTTCTGCCGTTAAACGCTCTGACAGAGTCTGAGCGCTGCTTCCTGCCAGGTCGGACCCGGTTAAGGCTGCCGCGGAGACGGCGGGAGTTTGGAGTGACATTTTAAAGCATGTTGACAAAAACTACTGAAGCACCACAATTACAACAATTAAATCCAGTGTGAGGAAAGAGGGAAGCTTAGAGGGAGAAAAGAGCCAAAGGAGAGGAAACGCAAAGTGACACAGAGCAACAACAACAACAACAAGAATGCCTCCCGTGATTCTCTCCGTTCGTTTGTTTAATCACATACAATGTGATTTGCCTGGAATTTCGTTTTAAATAATTCCCCTCACGATACGTCCAGGCCGAATGTGGGACGTTTCCACGCACACAGACACCAGTGAGAAGTTCATAAGGAGGATGTCTAATGAGAAGAGCCGTGCCTTCATCTTAGAGTCAGGAGCTGTTTTAATTTGTAAGCAGTGGCAGCACATAGCCAATCAGATTTTAATTGATACACATAAATAATTCTTTCTGTACATCCATATTTGAGTCTGATTTGCCGTTTGGTTGACGTTTGAAATTAGTCATTATCCAGATTCCTGTTGATGTTGAAGGTTTTATTTATTAATATAGCGCTCACTTAATATCCTCTGATCCGCTCCCAATTAATTACGTCAAAATCCACATCAAACTAGAACATACACGCATATTCAGCCTCGACTCGCTTTCATTTCTCCACCAACCAAAAACTGTTGTAGCAACAGCAAATGAGCAATGAAAGCAAATGAGCGTGTTTCCCTTTGTTCCTGAAATGAAGATCATCTGAAGCCTCTCTGACAGTAACAAAGCCTGTTTGGTGTCGTCAAAGTGCACACGAAACCACATTTTGTTCCTCTTCTGGGCTTTAGACGTTAGTCCTTACATTCAAGAACGGTCAACAAAAAGTCAGATTTTGTTGGGAAGGTGTCGTAGCACGGACCCACAACAGGGGGCGCAAATGAACGGACAATGAGTAAGCCAAAAGGTAACAATTTAATGTTGTGATAATACACAACGAAACGTACAGTAATCTTCACAGTCAATAAACACCAGGTGACGTGTGGGCAGGCTCGAAGATAGAAGACCCCTGACGAGAGAGAAGCCGCGTCCCACACGGCTTCCACCACCGACGGTCTGAAGAACACCGGAGCCACCAAGTCCCGAGTCCCCAGGTGGCCTCTGTCTTCGGCTGTCGACCCTGGTACTGCTGGCAGAAAGCAGAGATATGATGTGTGAGTGTGAGTCCGCACACTCAGTAATTCACAGTCCAAACACAGTTAGGAGGGAGCACCTCCACCTCCAAATCACACACACTCGTGCAGCTCCTGGTCAACCACTTATCTGAGATGGGGTGTGAGGCAAAGCCGTCGCTGTCACACCAAACGCCAATCCTCCAGATAAGGCAACACTCCAGGAAAACGGCTGCAATAGAAGTTCAGGTTATTACACACACAGTGTTAGTCAGCAGAGAAATTACCTTGGTACTGGTAGTCGATTTCTCGGCGAGGAGGTGGAGTTGCAGTCCGGCTTTTATGGTGGTGATGATGATGAACGAGTGACAGCTGGTGCAGGGGATGAATGACAGCTGTCACTTCTTCTAGGTCTGGCGCCCTCTCGTGCTTGGAGCCCGCACTCCAAGCAGGGCGTCCTCTGGTGGTGGTGGGCCAGCAGTACCTCCTCTTCAGCGGCCCACACAACAGGACCCCCCTCAACGGGCGCCTCCTGGCGTCCAACCAGGCTTGTCCGGATGTCTTGCGTAGAAATCGGCCAGGAGGGCCGGGTCCAGGATGAAGCTCCTCTTCACCCAGGAGCGTTCTTCAGGTCCATACCCCTCCCAGTCCACCAGATATTGGAAACCCCGGCCCTTACGACGGACGTCCAGGAGCCTGCGGACTGTCCAGGCAGGCTCCCCATCAATGAGCCGGGCAGGAGGCGGCGTAGGTCCCGGAGTACAGAGGGGCGAGGTTTGGTGTGGCTTGAGACGGGAAACATGAAAGACAGGGTGAATCCGCAGTGAAGCCGGGAGTTGAAGCTTCACTGCGGCCGGGTTGATGATCTTGAGGATCTTAAAGGGTCCAATGAATCTGTCTTTCAACTTTGGGGAGTCGACACACAAAGGGATGTCCTTGGTCGAGAGCCACACCTCCTGCCCGGGCTGGTATGTGGGGGCCGGGGAACGCCGGCGGTCCGCATGGGCCTTGGCCCTCGTCCGGGCCTTTAACAGGGCAGAGCGGGCGGCCCGCCACACCCGGCGGCACCTCCTGAGGTGGGCCTGGACCGAGGGCACACCGACCTCTCCCTCCACCAGCGGGAACAATGGGGGCTGGTACCCCAAACATGCCTCAAAAGGGGAGAGGCCGGTAGCAGACGAAACTTGGCTGTTGTGGGCATACTCGATCCAGGCCAGATGGTGACTCCAGGCCGCCGGATGCGCGGAGGTGACACATCGAAGGGCCTGCTCCAACTCCTGGTTGGCCCGCTCTGCCTGGCCGTTTGTCTGGGGGTGGTACCCGGACGAGAGACTCACGGTGGCCCCCAGCTCCTTGCAGAAACTCTTCCACACCTGTGAAGAGAACTGGGGACCACGATCTGAAACGATGTCCGATGGTATCCCATGCAGCCGCATGATGTGGTGGACCAGGAGATCTGCCGTCTCCTGGGCCGTCGGGAGCTTCGGGAGGGCCACGAAGTGGGCCGCCTTGGAGAACCGGTCCACTATCGTGAGAATCACGGTGTTGCCCTGGGACGGCGGGAGGCCCGTGATGAAATCCAGGCCGATGTGAGACCAGGGGCGAAGAGGCACTGGCAGGGGTTGGAGGAGTCCCGTCGTCCTCCGATGGTCTGCCTTGCCCCTGGCGCAGATGGTACAGGCCTGGACGTAGTCCCGGACGTCGGTTTCCAGGGACGCCCACCAGAAGCGCTGCTGGACTACTGCCACGGTCCTACGCACTCCGGGATGACAGGAGAGCTTGGACCCGTGACAGAAGTCCAATACGGCAGCTCTTGCTTCTGGTGGGACGTACAGTCTGTTCTTGGGGCCAGTCCCCGGGTCCGGGCTCCTTGTCAGGGCCTCCCGGACGGTCTTCTCCACGTCCCAGGTGAGGGTGGCCACGACAGTGGACTCGGGGATGATGGTCTCGGTGGGGTTCGACAGCCCCGCTTTGGCTTCTTCTTCATGCACCCGGGACAATGCATCTGATTTTTGGTTCTTGGTCCCGGGGCGATACGTGATCTGGAAGTCAAAGCGCCCGAAGAACAGAGACCAGCGGGCTTGCCTGGGGTTCAGCCGCTTGGCTGTCCGGATGTACTCCAGGTTCCGATGGTCCGTGAAAACCGTGAAGGGTAACGATGCCCCCTCCAGCAGGTGTCTCCACTCTTCAAGAGCCTCCTTCACCGCAAGAAGTTCCCGATTGCAGACGTCATAGTTCCATTCAGCTGAGGTCAACCTGCGGGAATAAAAGGCACAAGGATGGAGAACTTTATCAGCCTCCACGCTCTGGGACAGCACGGCTCCTATCCCTGAGTCAGAGGCGTCCACTTCTACTATGTACTGGCGATCAGGATCAGGCTGCACCAGAACTGGTGCAGTCGAGAACCGGCGTTTCAACTCCTGGAACGCGGCTTCGCACCGATCCGACCAGGCGAAGGGGACCTTGGTGGAGGTCAGGGCAGTCAGGGGGCTAACTACCTGACTGTAACCTTTAATGAACCTCCTGTAGAAATTTGCAAAGCCGAGGAACTGCTGTAGTTTCCTGCGGCTTGTTGGTTGGGGCCAATCTCTCACCGCCGCAACCTTAGCTGGATCAGGGGCGACGGAGTTGGAGGAGATGATGAACCCCAGGAAGGACAAAGAAGTGCGGTGGAACTCGCACTTCTCGCCCTTCACAAACAGCCGGTTCTCCAACAACCGCTGTAGGACCTGATGTACATGCTGGACATGGGTCTCAGGGTCCGGGGAAAAGATGAGTATATCGTCCAGATATACGAAGACGAACCGATGCAGGAAGTCCCGCAAGACGTCATTTACCAAAGCTTGGAACGTCGTGGGGGCGTTAGTGAGGCCGAACGGCATGACCAGGTACTCAAAATGACCTAACGGGGTGTTGAATGTCGTCTTCCATTCGTCTCCCTTCCGGATCCGAACCAGGTGGTACGCGTTTCTAAGATCCAATTTCGTAAAGATTTGGGCTCCATGCAGGGGCGTGAACACTGAATCCAACAGAGGTAACGGGTATAGGTTGCGAACCGTGATCTCGTTCAGCCCTCTGTAATCAATGCATGGACGGAGTCCGCCGTCTTTTTTACCCACAAAAAAGAAACCAGCACCCATCGGGGAGGTGGAGTTCCGGATCAGCCCGGCAGCTAAGGAGTCCCGGATGTAGGTCTCCATTGATTCGCGTTCCGGACGTGAGAGGTTGTACAACCTACTGGACGGGTACTCAGCGCCCGGGACCAAATCGATGGCGCAATCATACGGTCGGTGCGGGGGAAGAGTGAGCGCCAGATCTTTGCTGAAAACGTCAGCAAAATCATGGTACTCCTTTGGCACCGCCGATAGATTGGGGGGAACTTTGACCTCCTCATTAGCCGTAGTGCCGGGAGGAACCGAGGATCCTAAACACTCCCGGTGGCAGGTTTCGCTCCACTGCGTGACAACCCCGGACGGCCAATCTATCCGGGGATTGTGCTTCACCATCCATGGAAAGCCCAAAATCACTCGGGAGGTAGATGGTGTTACATGGAACACTATCTCCTCCCTGTGATTCCCAGACATAACCAAAGTCAGTGGTTGTGTCTGATGTGTGATTAATGGAAGCAGGGTGCCATCTAGTGCTCGCACCTGCAATGGTGCCGGCAGAGCCACCAGGGGGAGCCCTACTTCCTTTGCCCATCTGCTGTCCAGCAAATTCCCTTCCGACCCCGTGTCTACCAGTGCTGGGGTGTGAAGGGTTAAATCCCCACAAAGGATTGTTACTGGGATTCGTGCAGATTTGCGGGGTTTTCCCGCGTGTGTGTTATGGCCCACCCTTAGCCCAGTTTCTAAGGACGGGCGTTGTAGTTTGACCGTTTAGGGCAGTCCTTCTGCATGTACTCACAAGAGCCGCAGACAAAACACTCCCCGCGGGCCAGCCTCCTTTGTCTGACATTTGTTTTCACTTTGGCCCTGCTCGTGTCCATAGCCTCCTCAGCAGGGGGAGCTGTAGCCACACGAAGCTCTCTGGCAGTGAAGCGTGGGGACGACGTCACCTTGTCGGAACCGGAAGGGGGAGGGACGGCTCGTGCCCGGTCACGCCCCCCGGCCTGCTCCCGACGATGCTCGTTTAAACGGTTGTCTAAGCGTATAACTAAATCGACAAGCCCGTCAAAATCCCGCGGTTCCTCCTTAGCCAGTAGGTGCTCCTTAAGGACCGGGGACAGTCCATTTACAAAGGCGGCGCGGAGCGCAACGTTATTCCAGCCGGACCTCGCTGCCGCGATGCGGAAGTCGACTGCATACTCGGCTGCGCTACGGCGCCCCTGTCTCATAGACAGCAGCATGTTCGAAGCGGTCTCGCCTCTGTTGGGATGATCAAACACTTGTTTGAACTCCCGTACAAACCCAGTATAAGACGTTAGGAGCCGTGAATTCTGCTCCCAAAGCGCCGTAGCCCAGGCGCGTGCCTCTCCTCGAAGCAGATTTATAACATAAGCTACCCGGCTAGCGTCTGATGCGTACATGACAGGGCGCTGTGAAAAGACGAGCGAACACTGCATGAGGAAGTCTGCACACGTCTCAACACAGCCCCTGTACGGTTCCGGAGGGCTTATGTATGCTTCAGGGGATGGTGGGGGGGTTCGTTGAACGACCAGTGGAACGTCTGATACAGGCCCAGGACCAGCCAGAGGAGTGGCTGCAGCAGCGCCCTGATCGCGCGCTTCCACCCTGGCTTCGAGAGCCTCCACCCTCCGATTAAGGAGGACATTCTGCTCGGTCACTAAATCTAACCGAGCCGTGAAGGCGGTTAAGATCTGCTGCAGCTCACTCAACACGCCTCCCGCTGACGCCTGCGCTCCTGGCTCTTCCATTGGCCGTTCAAGCTCGGGTTGACGCCCCTCAGAATCCATGACGATGGCCGAGAAATCCTGTTGGGAAGGTGTCGTAGCACGGACCCACAACAGGGGGCGCAAATGAACGGACAATGAGTAAGCCAAAAGGTAACAATTTAATGTTGTGATAATACACAACGAAACGTACAGTAATCTTCACAGTCAATAAACACCAGGTGACGTGTGGGCAGGCTCGAAGATAGAAGACCCCTGACGAGAGAGAAGCCGCGTCCCACACGGCTTCCACCACCGACGGTCTGAAGAACACCGGAGCCGCCAAGTCCCGAGTCCCCAGGTGGCCTCTGTCTTCGGCTGTCGACCCTGGTACTGCTGGCAGAAAGCAGAGATATGATGTGTGAGTGTGAGTCCGCACACTCAGTAATTCACAGTCCAAACACAGTTAGGAGGGAGCACCTCCACCTCCAAATCACACACACTCGTGCAGCTCCTGGTCAACCACTTATCTGAGATGGGGTGTGAGGTGAAGCCGTCGCTGTCACACCAAACGCCAATCCTCCAGATAAGGCAACACTCCAGGAAAATGGCTGCAATAGAAGTTCAGGTTATTACACACACAGTGTCAGTCAGCAGAGAAATTACCTTGGTACTGGTAGTCGATTTCTCGGCAAGGAGGTGGAGTTGCAGTCCGGCTTTTATGGTGGTGATGATGATGAACGAGTGACAGCTGGTGCAGGGGATGAATGACAGCTGTCACTTCTTCTAGGTCTGGCGCCCTCTCGTGCTTGGAGCCCGCACTCCAAGCAGGGCGCCCTCTGGTGGTGGTGGGCCAGCAGTACCTCCTCTTCAGCGGCCCACACAACAGATTTTTTGTTTTAAATGACATACTTTAGGAGAAATCAAACTGCAAAGCTTAACACATTCCTGCAAAAAGACTTTCAGGTGTTCACAAACGTTCTTCAAGTGTACAAGGTGGTGGCAGTCTGTGGGAGGGGATCAGGAGTTTATGTGGAGGAGGAGGAGATGTTTGGGGCACGTCTGGTCCTGGTGGTATCTGCTTCCTCTGCTTTATGAAGGACGAGTCAAATCTCCAGACATCATCATTGATTCATCGACTCAGCGTCATCATTAAAAAATGGATTCTACTTTGTATCTTCAATTTCAATATTTCAGTTTATTTAGTTTATATAATCACAACAAAGTAAAGTCTAACCTTACCAACCCCTCGAGCAAGAACACAGGCGACACTGGTAAGGATCTTCAACTTTGCTGAATGTGCTGATCTTAAAAATATATTATTGCTACAGTAGTCATTATATATAAAAAAAATTAGCTCGGTCACTCGGGAGGAGCTCGGAGTCGAGCCGCTGCTCCTCCACCTCGAAAGGAGTCAGTTGAGGTGGCTCCGGCATCTTTTCCGGATGCCCCCTGGACGCCTCGCTGGAGAGGTGTTCCGGGCACGTCCCACTGGGAGGATGCCCCGGGGAAGACCCAGGACACGCTGGAGGGACTACATCACTTGGCTGGCTTGGGAACGCCTTGGGGTTCCCCCGGAGGAGCTGGGGGAGGTGTTTGTGGATCGGGAGGTCTGGGCGGCTTTGCTTGAGCTGCTGCCCCCGCGACCCGACTCCGGATAAAGCGGAAGAAAATGGATGGATGGATGGATAGTCATTATATGCAAGAATGTCTAAAATGTCTTCAAAAGTGGACCTTTACTCTCATGGGGTGGTGCGTTCTGTCCCCTTGCCCCTCTGGCTACGCGCCTGCACGATCTGTGTGAGCAAAAAGAATAATAAGAAGAGAAACTCATGTATTTATGTGGATAGTGCTGCCTGACAGACAGACCAGAAGGTTATATTACATGTGCCATTATACAGTTAGACTTTCGGGCCTCGGTGAACCCTATCCTGACCAGGTCCGCATAATGATTTGATTTGACGATTTGATTCAGAATCGATTTTCAATTCAAAGAGCTCTGAGAAAGTTATATTACTTAAAAAATGGTTATGTTTAAGAAAATGCAGCTTTACAAGGTTAATCAAGTGATTCTAGATGTAAATTTACTTATCTGCTTTGCTCGTTCAGAGTTGGCTGGCAGTTTAGCGAAGCGCTGGTCAGTCGTCGGCAAAGACCGCTGCTCCGCTTCTTTTTAATCCGGGTGATGGCGTAGCATGTGGGCTTGCGGATTTGAAGTGTTTCTGAAGTACTTGACTTTCATTTTGCAGATTCTGCACACTGCATAAGTCATGTCAAGCTCCTCCTTACGCAGCAAATAATAAAATCCAAAATGCACCCAAACATTTGCCTTCAGCAAAGATGGTGCTGGCTGAATTAGCTCTTCGTCCGCCATGCTAAGCTGCAGCTCACAAATGTTTGAAGCACACCGGACCCCCCCCACCCCCCGCAGGGATGCTGTAGCACAGAAGCTGTTGCCTGACAAATGGTACACGCAGCGAGTAAGTAAGAAAATGTTTAAAAAATGCTTTTTAAAAATCGATTCTTGGGCATTTTGGATCAATTCAGAAACGTAATAAATAAGAATCGCGATTTGGACGTGAATCGATTTTTTCCGGCACCCCTAAGTCCGTGACGAAGAGTCATCAGGCTTGTTTTCTTATAAAGTTCGCCATCCGCCTGTCTAGCTTCAGTGTAAAATCGACCGAGTACTCCGTCAAGCATCCGTCTGTCATAAGTTTCAAAGTTGGGTTCATGTCCCTTTTCAGTGCCGTACTTGCGAAACAGATTGGCTGCTGACTGTGTATTTCTGCGGGTGTTCTTCGCATCTTTTCATGTAAAATTAATTTTAAGTCAGCGTCGCTAACAGACGCAAACCTGACTTCTGCCATCTTGTCAACAAACTGACAGCCAAAGTACGCGTTGTATCGCGTTATCTGATTGGTCATTATCGATAGAAGGCATCACTCGATTAGCTAGCGCTACGCTGTACGCGAGGTGTACTCGTTTTGCACCCGCGGTCTACTTGGCTCCACCAGCGGTCAACTCGGCATGTGGTACAGCTCAGAAAGTGGCAAATGGGCCAATCAGAAGTTGGCAAAATCCCACCACCATATAATAAAGTCAGAAACAGACTTTGTGCAAATATGTGTGCTGCTGTTGGTCACGGAGTCAGCACCTCACTATGAACCACCCTGAGGTGACACACACTTTTGATGTTCTTTTGTCAACTGAAAGTATTTTATGCTGCCATCCCAAAAAACAAAAAAAACAAAAAAAACAAACAAATGGACGTCTCTCCACAACCAGTACGGACATATTAAAATGAGAACACCAGCACACATACCAGACATCATCTACCAGTATTTTGATAACACTGTGAGCCAGTATCAATCCAAAGTGCCATCACCTTACATTAAAACAAACTGCTTTAATCCTCGACATGAAGCCCAGGCGTTATTTCACAGCAACAGCCAAAGAGTCTTACTTGACAGCTGTTGAAATTCTGGGTTGTCAGGACTCGTGTTGGCAGTCAGGTCCTGCAGGAAATGTTGATATCTGTGAGAGAAGGTAAAAAAAAAAAAAAGAAGAAGAATGTGTGTGAGCTTACTAACAGCTGAAATGACAAAGATTTAGAATGAGCCAGTGAGGTGCGCTTCATCGTTTCCATGTTAGACACGTGGAACAGCACGCTGTTCTGCAAAAAGTATGCACCTGTCAGATCGTGAGAAACAACAGCAGCATTTTCTTACAAATTACGCCAAGAAAGTGCTGCTGAAAGAGCTCGCTGCAGAAAGCACTTTCTGCTTTAATACCGTTTTAATGCTCTGACGGACAACATTTTACTGCGGTTGGTGGCCGCGCTCACTGCCACGCTCCTCTGGGACAACATCTGAGCACCACACCGGTCTGCAGCCTCATGCGGCTCTCAGCTGGGTGAAGGCTTTTACATTTAACAGCCTGACCTCTAATCCTGACACAACCCTTCTGATTAATGTCATACCCATGATACTCTGGTCCGGAGGTGTAACGTCAAGTAAATGCTCTAATTAGATATAAATAAATAAATTAATAAACTCTAAGTTGAGGGGTGGTAAAGTCTGCAATCCTCCAATTAACCCACAGTTCAGGTTTTCAATCCATCACGATGTTGGGCCTCTGTTTACACACTTTATTTATTTTACCTTTTTTAAAAGTATCCTTTACAGAAAGTATTTACTTCTGTTTCATTTATTAGATAAACTGAAGTAAACCTGAAGTTTATGTCTGTACCATTTAAATACTTTTTGGGCCTAAATTAGCCAGCTTCTTTAGTTCATAGAAGATTACTTTAAGTATCATCTCTTTAGTACACATCAGAACCAGTACACAAAAAGTAAACTGACAGTATACTTGGTTCGTTTGAGCTAAGAAGAGGTAAACTGGTGATTATCGTCTTTTTGCTAAATGGCCGTTCGGGGTTTATAACAGCCAACGCGTGTGCACAGCCTTAAAACAGATGTCTTCCTATACTGTAGGCGTCTGAACTGATCAGGTGCTCCGAGCTCTCCATTGTGTAGAGCATCTTGACAGACTGGACAGTGTGACCTTGAAGTGCATTGATGACTGGCATTGATCCCCACCGTGTCTCTGCTTTTCCAGCCTCTTTGGACTGGTTTTGGAGACTGAGTGGTGCCTCGGAGACGGTGGCCATTAGTGATGCCAGCACTCTGCTGCTTTGGGTGGAATGGGAGACGTGTCCCAGCAGCACCACAAGCTGTTTGCCTCCACAGATATTCTTACAACATGTCCTTGGCAAGTTGTCCAGTCTATGGAATGAGGGCAATAACCGCTGTGAGGTGATGATGACAGAGGACCAAATGTGGAACTTGTAATATTTACAAAGGCATGTTGGTGGTGGTGTTATCATAGTCCTAAATGTTTTCCGAAGCCAATCTGGTGAAAACGTAGGAGGTTTCGTGTCATTTCTATTTTTATAATTGTGGACAGGACTTGGAATTTACAGACACAATAAAGTATTAAACCCATAGACTATGTGGTGCTGAGAAGCAGCCACCTGTTGACCAAAGACCCTGATAACACAGCTGGACAACCTGCTAACTGCTGCGACTCCTGCTCTTGAAGGATTTTACACTTCGACTGTTTAATGATATAAAACTCAGGCTTTTCATATAAAACAGTGGTGGCACAGCTGATCCGAGGCCCCCGTGTCTCATTCTCCGTGTTACCCTGAAAGCATTCTGTTATTCAGTGCTCAACAAAGACGACTTTAACCCTGTACTATGACCAGTCCAGCCAGCGATCATGTCGTGGATCATCTCGGCACAGGGGCAGCGCTCACTAAGAGTTGGTCAGTTTGTAAACTTGGCCTTGCCTCAGAAACAGAAGTGCTGCATTCAGCTGAGTAGAGATTGTCAATGAATGATGTGAATCGGTGCTCTCTTTCATTTCTGCCTGAGCTGATGCCTGGTGACGGGCCGTCCAGGATCGTAACGGGTTCTCTGGACGGACCGGCTTGGAACCAGGGAGGTTGTGAGGATGGCCAATGGCGTGCAGTGATCTGCAGCCTGTCTCCAATCTGAATGACTGATGACTGCGCAGACCCCGACTACAGAGCAAGACCTTCAAACTGACGTCTCTTCACTCACTGGCAAAACACGACCGAGACCGAGCTGTCACAGAGAGAAGTCAGTGATACCTCTGACCCTGCACCCACCTACACACATAAACAAGGAAAGTCACTCTGATGACTCACGACACGCCTGGACAGACAGACAGGACGTCCAGCTGCTGTGTCGTGAGACGCTCTATGTCTGATATCTGAATGACTGTATGAACTTTGTGGGACGGAGGAACTCACTTGTCTGAGTGGTTAAATGTCGTGAAGACAGATTAGAGCTCAGCAGGTGCAGACTGAACTCCAGGAAATCTACTGTCCAGCATGCAAACCAACTCTGCCTGGTTTCTGTGGGATTCTGAGCTACATCTTCTTGTACACTCAATGAATCCCACAAGAGTTATTATGACCTCCTGACAGTAATTAACTGGACACCTTAACTGGTAGTTTTAAGGATTTTTGATAATTTGCTTGCTTTTTGAAGACCACAGCCTGAAGAGGGTGGCAAAGGAGGATCTGCTCACACAGACGTCTGTGGCAAAGCAACCAAACACCACTGAAATTACTGACCAGAACTGATTACAATGAGATTTTAATGGACTGAGGATGGAAAAACTAAATCCAGCAAAAAGTGACTCAGCCTTGTGAATGAGTGACAAAGGCAACCGGTGAGAAAGACGCCTGACCTTTTGCCAGTCTGGTCCAAAAGTATTTGGATAATTACAACTATTATTTTTTGCAGTCATCTCGACTGGAAACCACTGCATTGCCTGGCAAAATGTGCAGGCTGTGCATGGACTGAGGTCTGTGAAGGCAACAGCAGTTCCACAGACACAGGCCAAACACCTCCTGGGCTCCAGGGACCCTGATGCTGCTTACGGTGACACAGATCCACAAGTACTTGAACAGAGACAGCTCTCTGTGCATTCCACCAGCAGAATGCATCAGAATTATTCACCAGTTTGATAAACCACCATGGAAGAAACAAGAAACAAATGTCTGCTTTAATGTGTTTGTTTGTTGAAATAACCAACGGATGGGCATGTTTAAGTGCCGCGTGTCCTTTATGTAAAGACACCATGTCCCACATAGGCTCCAGTGTGGTTTTGGACCACCTGTTACCCATGGAGACATTTATTCTATGAGAAACAAGCACAGAAACAAGTTAAATATACCCATTATTTACAATGAATGATTTTTTTTGTTCTAATTCTGTGCTGGAACCATATTTTGGAACAGCATTCTGTCAACAGCAATAAGTTAACACCAAGGTTTAAAACTTGTAAAATACAGATGCTAATGGTTCCTTTGGACCTGGATAAACCATGTTGCATGTTCAAACATCACCTGTCTGGATGTTTCTTCTCACAATTTGGTGCACTCGGGTGGACAAACCTCAAATTGCATATTCATGAAGCAAATGCTCAAAATTAACAATACATACTCTTTAGCACATTTGACAGACGCAACACCTGCTTTGCACCGTTAGTCACTCAGCATGCACGTGTGGGTGATTCTTAGACTACGGGCACTTATTATGTCCTTTGATCATATTGTATGAAAAACAGAATAAAGGGGACATTTCACACTTTTATAGATATCTTCACAATGAAAGTGTGTTAAGAAATTTGTTCTAGTAGTCTATGATGACTTTTTCACCTTTTTTCAGCATCATTATATGCAAATATTGCCGTTTTGTGCTTGTCCCACACCCAGACTTTTGATCTTCAATGATAAAAATGAATGGTAAAGAAAGGTTTTTTCTAATGTTTTAAAATATCTCTGAATAAAATATCAGTAAAATAATCAAAACATAATTGGGGTATTCAATGTCATACAACTGTTGTGATTTTGTTTTTGTTTTTTTTAAATGTAGTTGTCCCACACTATTGCCGTAATTTCCACCACAACACTGTAATGTCCCTTTAAACAGTTTGTATGAATAATTGTTTGGGTAGTTTCTATGGAGATAAACAGTGACATCAGAGCACATGTATATAGCGCCAAATCACAACAAACAATTGCCCCAAGGCGCTTTATATTGTAAGGCAATGGTGTGGTGGAAATTACATTTACAAGGCCAATAGTGCCCGTAGTTAAAGAATGACCCGTGTATTTGTGGTGTTTGTGCACATTTCTACACACAAACATCTAGTAAATCAGACTCTCAGTATGATTGTAGAAGCAGAGGCGGCAGAATGCCGCAGAACTGTTCTTGCTGTTCATTACTCAGTCGAGCTGAAACACAACCCGCCAAGATCGAATTAAACCTTGACGGAAGAGAAATAATTCTACTTCTTTACCCCCTCTCCTTGTGTAATAATGAACACATTACAGGCGTTGTTGCCGATCGATGTCCTTGTTCCAGAGGACTTGCGGTGAAAATGTAATTAAGGCCAACACGTATCAAAAAGGGAACACCCTAATGAGCATTATTACGCCACAATTCATAGAAGGTAAACTGAACTCATTTGTTTGGCTTCCCGGAGCTGCTCATTAGCAGCAAAGTAAAGATAATGAGACAGTGGCCTGATTGGAGCCATATTTCCAACAGTTCCAAGATTCGAATGAAGAATGCAGCTATGGAGAGCCGGTCTCGCTTTTGCAGATGACACGCTGGCTGTGGCGCTCAATCTCCTGGCAGACGGGTCAATTTTAGCCACGACAGGAAGAGACTTGAAGGTAAAATATGTGTCCAATTACTGGCTGTTCCACATTTACATTAACTGATCAAGAGAAACGACGCACCAGTAAGACTCTGAGTGAGTGAACATGATACAGGACTGTCAGCAGTAATTCAGTCTTATTATCCTAAAGGGAACGAATGCATGCCACAGAAGAATACCACGACTCCATGAAGTCTCATAACCACCAAGTCAATAAAGCTTTACATGTTGGAACAGTGCTGGTTTATAACACTGAAATTCATCAACTTCTCATGGAATTTCATTTTGATTTACTGATCTACAAGTACAATTTCCAACAACTGAATATCAATCAATCAATCAATCAATTTTTTTTTATATAGCGCCAAATCACAACAAACAGTTGCCCCAAGGCGCTTTATATTGTAAGGCAAGGCCATACAATAATTACGGAAAAACCCCAACGGTCAAAACGACCCCCTGTGAGCAAGCACTTGGCTACAGTGGGAAGGAAAAACTCCCTTTTAACAGGAAGAATATCATCACACCACCAGTAATCAATGATGGTCTAGAGTCAGGGACGCGGCAGAGGGGGCTCGTAGGTACGGGATCCACACTTCCATTAACCTAGACAGGGAAATCCCTGTGGTGCCCTTGAGCAAGGTCCTTAATCTCAGAGTTGCTCTCAATATGCAGTTGGACACTTTGATATGGTCACTGGTGTGTGAATGTGAGGCATCTTTGTAAAGCACTTTGAATGACAGAAATGCACAATATTCCAGATTCCATCGCTCCCTTTACCATCAAATCTTGTTGCCCTGGGATACAGTCACCTTGTTTGAATTAACACTTCAACTACAAAGTTTTAAGGGTGAATGTCTGAGACTGGAGTGTAAACGGTGGAGCTGTAAACTGGATGTTTTTTTGACTCATCTGCATGACTTCATGCTCAGTTATAAACAAGCAGACTTAAGGACATGAGGACTTAATTTTCTGACCTCAGTGTTTCCCCCCCACAGGCTCGACCTTGGTGCCCCACCCAAGAAGATATCAATATCAGTTAATCAACATGTAGTTACAGTTACAGAGCCCAGAACCATAACCAAAAGACGACCAAAGTGTAAAATCAACGAATAAACGCAACAGGACCAAGAGCACAACACACAACAAAATCAAAAAGCAAAAACATCACAGTGCGACAATGAATTAAAAGCCACTTTGAATGAATAGATCTTGAGCTTCGACTGTAAAAGTGATCCTATCAGTAATAAAGTGATCCTGTCTGTAATAAAGTGATCCCGTCTGTAATAACGCGATCCCGTCGGTAATAACGCGATCCTGATCCTGTGATCCTGTCAGTAATAATGTGATCATGTCGGTAATAAAGTGATCATGTTGGTAATAAAGTGATCATGTCTGTAATAAAGTGATCATGTCAGTAATAAAGCGATCCTAGTCTGTAATAAAGCGATCCTGTCTGTAATAAAGCGATCCTGTCAGTAATAAAGCGATCCTGATCCTGTGATCCTGTCAGTAATAATGTGATCATGTCAGTAATAAAGTGATCCTGTCAGTAATAAAGTGATCATGTCGGTAATAAAGTGATCATGTCGGTGATAAAGTGATCATGTCGGTAATAAAGTGATCATGTTGGGAATAAAGTGATCTAGTCAGTAATAAAGTGATCCTGTCAGTGATAAAGTGATCCTGTCAGTGTTAAAGTGATCCTGTCGCTAATAAAGTGATCCTGTCAGTGATAAAGAGATCCCGTCGGTAATAAAGTGATCCTGTCTGTAATAAAGTGATCATGTCAGTGATAAAAGTGATCGGGTCAGTAATGAAGTGATCTAGTCGGAAATAAAGTGATCCTGTCTGTAATAAAGTGATCCTGTCAGTGATAAAGTGATCCTGTCTGTAATAAAGTGATCCTGTCTGTAATAAAGTGATCCTGTCAGTGATAAAGTGATGCTGTCAGTAATATTGTGATCCTGTGGGCAATAAAGTGATCATGTCGGTAATAAAGTGATCATGTCGGTAATAAAGTGATCCCGACGGTAATAAAGTGATGCTGTCAGTAATATTGTGATCCTGTGGGCAATAAAGTGATCGTGTCGGTAATAAAGTGATCATGTCGGTAATAAAGTGATACCATCGGTAATAAAGTGATCATGTCGGTAATAAAGTGATCCTGTCGGCAATAAAGTGATCATGTCGGTAATAAAGTGATCCTGTCGGTAATAAAGTGATCCATTCGGTAATAAAGGGATCCTGTCGGTAATAAAGTGATCATGTCTGTAATAAAGTGATCCTGTCAGTGATAAAGTGATGCTGTCAGTAATATTGTGATCCTGTGGGCAATAAAGTGATCATGTCGGTAATAAAGTGATCATGTTGGTAATAAAGTGATCCTGTCGGTAATAAAGTGATCCCGTCGGTAATAAAGTGATCCTGTCGGTAATAAAGTGATCCCGACGGTAATAAAGTCATCCCGTCGGTAATAAAGTCATCCTGTCGGTAATAAAGTGATCCTGACGGTAATAAAGTCATCCCGTCGGTAATAAAGTGATCCCGACGGTAATAAAGTGATCCTGACGGTAATAAAGTGATCCTGTCTGTAATAAAGTGATCATGTCAGTGATAAAGTGATCCTGTCTGTAATAAAGTGATCCTGTCAGTGATAAAGTGATGCTGTCAGTAATATTGTGATCATGTCGGTAATAAAGTGATCATGTCGGTAATAAAGTGATCATGTCGGTAATAAAGTGATCCTGTCGGTAATAAAGTGATCCCGACGGTAATAAAGTAATGCTGTCAGTAATATTGTGATCCTGTGGGCAATAAAGTGATCATGTCGGTAATAAAGTGATCATGTCGGTAATAAAGTGATCCCGTCTGTAATAAAGTGATCCCGTCGGTAATAAAGTGATCATGACGGTAATAGAGTGATCCTGTCGGTAATAAAGTGATCATGTCGGTAATAAAGTGATCCTGTCGGTAATAAAGGGATCCTGTCGGTAATAAAGTGATCATGTCTGTAATAAAGTGATCCTGTCAGTGATAAAGTGATGCTGTCAGTAATATTGTGATCCTGTGGGCAATAAAGTGATCATGTTGGTAATAAAGTGATCATGTTGGTAATAAAGTGATCCTGTCGGTAATAAAGTGATCATGTTGGTAATAAAGTGATCATGTCGGTAATAAAGTGATCCCGTCGGTAATAAAGTGATCCTGTCAGTAATAAAGTGATCCCGACGGTAATAAAGTCATCCCGTCGGTAATAAAGTGATCCCGACGGTAATAAAGTCATCCCGTCGGTAATAAAGTGATCCTGTCGGTAATAAAGTGATCCCGACGGTAATAAAGTCATCCCGTCGGTAATAAAGTGATCCCGTCGGTAATAAAGTGATCCTGTCAGTAATAATGTGTGTATCAGGTGGTAACTTGTTCCACAGTCATCCGTCATCCTGAAGTTTGTGTTTCCACCTCGTAAGGTTCTGCTGCACTGAGAAGATGGAACAGGACCATCTGAAAATGTGTGATGCAGAAAGTACACCTGTTGGTGAAATTCTTAAAATAAATTATTTTGTGGTTTTGTGCATTATGGTTTGTTAACTGTGAAATCCACTGGGGTCCATAAGTATTTGGACAGCAGCACCTTTTTTGTGTTATTTTGCCTTTAACGTGTTTCTCGTCTAATTGGTTTAATTTCTAAGTTATCTGTGAATTATTTAATTACTTTTTTTTTTTACAGTACAGGGTGGGCTGGTGGCAAAAGTGGTTAATGCACTTGGTTTCAGTGCAGAAGGCTTCCAGTTCAAATCCCACCCCTACCACATTTCACCATGCAATGTGGAGTTGTGTCAGGAAGGGCATCCGGCATAAAATGTGTGCCAATTCAATATGCAGACCCACCTGGGATTTGCTGTGGCGACCCCGAGTGCAAACAAGGGAGCAGCCGAAGGAACTTACCTTTTTGTTTTGTTTTTTAAGTACAGCTGATAAACCTTTGACTCATTTCTTCTGAACTCACTCAACACCTGCTGCACCGTCACACAGCGCCACCTGCTGTGCCACCCACACCACAGCTACATTCTCAAGCTGTGGGAAACACTAATACTAATTAGCTCCACAAATTTCAGTCGGACTGAAGGACCTGATCTTTAAATTTAGTGTTAATAGCGACAAAAAACCCAAACTGACTGATTTTGACAGTAACTCACTTTAAAAAACAGACACTGCTACAGCTGAGATATGAGGCTGTGTGTGTGTGTGTGTGTGTGTGTGTGTGTGTGTGTGTGTGTGGTACAGTATATTCTCAATCATACAAAAATGTCAGTGAAGTCTTTTTATTTTCTTCGTAGGTTCTGTGAAGTGTCTCCTGTGTGATAAATGTGTGACTTTTCCTCTCGGCACTGCAGAGACTCCACACTCAAGGTCAACAAGACCCACGAACGACTCAGAAGCAAACACGGTCTAATACGTAACTGAAAAAGTTTCACTGAAAGTCTCACTTCAGCACGAGTGCGGTGAACTGGCACTTAACGATGCCACCTTTTAACAGACGACGTGACCGATTCTGAGCTGAAGTGCTGCTCTGAAGGCACAACCGCAGAGACGAGACGCTTCCACCAAAACCCTCAACAAATCAAAACGGAATCTTAACCTTCCCGAAGCACCAGAATCCAATTCATTCTATGTTACGCTTTGACAATTACACAGTATGAATCGAGGGTACAGTACAATTTCTCCATCGGTATGCAGAGGAACGGCAATGACCCTGCAACCTGCCGAGTTGTGTGTCCTTTACAGGGACACGAACACTCCCGGTTACATGAAGTGCTGCTCTGCTTGGAGACACACTCCATCCCAAGGCCTCCAAATTGCTGCCATCTCTATAAGAGCCGCATCTCCATTATAGACACAAACAGCACCGATACAGACGCCGCGCGCGGCTATTCAACGCCACAATCAACTGCAGGCCTCATCACTGTCATAATGGCGGGCTCAGCGGGGACGAGTGAATGGCTGCTCCAGCCAGCCCCGGTGAACGCCACTTAATAAAGCCAGTGATTTTATTCTTCCCCAGCAGCAACACGAGGATGTGCACTACAGGCTCCGCTCACCATCCATCATCCTTGAATGGTGATAAGTGACAACAATTTCCTGCTATTCCCAGCCACGGAGCCGGAGCCAGTTAAGGCGCCAGCCGGAGCTGATTATCTCGCAGTGTCACTTAAAATCATCATACAATTACACATCCCGCGAGTCTTCTGAGTTTCACCGAGTGCGACAGAAGAATCGATGATGATGACGGGAAATGCAGTCTGGGCTGCAGAGACTGAGTGCAGAACACGCGCCGTCAAATGGTCAGCACCATGACAGGGACAGCGTCCTCTGGAGGACAGCGACAGCTTCTTTCAAACAAACATTTTCAAAGAATAGCCACTTTCGAAGAGCCAATAAGGTGCATGATGTTCCCATTTTCAATGCAAACGGACTTCAGCGGCTCATTTGACTGACGGGCGACGTGTGCTCACCACAGGAACCGGATCCTGAGGACCATACAAGACAGAGTAACACAAACAGCTATTCATTCATTCACTTTGTGTCACATGTCCAGGTCACACTTCCCTAAATTCTAAGAAGAATTCTAACTGCTCCCGGGAAACCTAGAGGTTTTCCCAATCCATCTGAGAGAGATGATCCCTCCTGGGTCTTCCCTGAGGCCTACTCCCAGTTGGTCATTGTTGGGTAGATGACCAGGGGGCATCTTCATCAAATGCCTGAATCACCTCAGCTGGCTCCTTTCAATGTGAAGGAGCCCCGTTTCCATTCTGAATCTGTCCCCAATATTCAAGGTTCTCACCCTGTCCCTGAGAGTAATCCCAGATACCCAACGGCCGTTTGTATCTGCAACCTTCTTCTTTTGGTCAATACCCAAACCTCAAGACCACAGGGGAGAACAGGGATGTAAATGGACGGGTGATTGAAGACACGTGCCTTCTGGCTCAGCTCTTAACTGCAGTGGACCAGTACAGTGTCTGCAGGACTGGACCCAGGAAGGCTCAGGCAGATCTGAGATGTAGCTCCATCTCCCCAGCAGAACTAACTCACTGAGGTAATCAAAAAAAAAAAGCCTCAGTGGCAAGTAGACTGAAGCAGACAAGAGCCATACATTCATAGATATACAACCTATAAATAAAAAAGAAGTCCCGTATACGCCCTGAGGTCCATTAGCGCCCGTGTTCATCTCCAAATTCCGTGATGTCGAGTGGATGAGAGTCATAGACTGAACTGAGACAGTGCAGATTAAAGAGTCTTTTCCAAGAACACAGACAGTTAGCACAAGCAGGATTCAATCCAGGTCTACGTATTGACAGGTCAACTTAATCGATTTAAGTTAATTTAAAACTTCTGAAATGGGTGGATTTATGTTCCATAAGCAAAGGTCGTTGCATTATAATGCTTTTTTTTTTTTTAAATGATGCAGCTGGTGTCGCTCTCAATTTAAGACTTAATTTGGACCATTTTGTTAAGACTCAGGAGTCAGCCAGCTTCTGTGATCCTGGACGTCAAAGTAGTAATTTATCATTTTCCAGGAAGGAAGACTTAACTGATGAGTAGAAACAAATTAAAGGACACCGTGTGGAGGAAACACTGAATAAACTACATCGAACACAACAGGGCATGTGTCTCGGATGCTAAGGTGAAGGGTTCGCTCATCTCAGAGTCAACTTCACCCTTACACGACGGACGGACGGACAGAACAGTTCCGGTCTTCACTTGTACATCTGGAGAAAAGCGAAGATGAAAAGGGCCTAATTAAGATCCAAGCAAGAGGCTTGATAAACGCTTGTCATAATATCAGCATTGTTAAGCAGGTTTCAGTGCTTTTCTCCTCTTGTTCCACTAATTAACAGACAAGATCAAGACCGTGTGAAATTCCAGTCAACAAAAACCGGTACTTAAAAGAGATTCTGACAGAGTCTGGACAGTCTGAGCACATCCACGGCACCACATCAAACAATAATAATTACATCTGTCACAGAGACTGTGTGCATCGTGCAGTGCCGCAGAAACACGAGCTCGACACGTTCTCAACGACAATAAAACCGCTGCAAAGAAACAGTCAACTACAGAAAACCCCTTCAATTTGAATTTGAATTTATTTTCATTTATATAGTGCCAAAACACAACAATGATGCCTCAAAGTGCTTCACACAGGTAAGGTCTAACCTTACCAACCCCCAGAGCAACAGTGGTAAGGAAAAACTCCCTCTGAGAAAGAAACCTCAAGCAGACCACACTCAAAGTGGTGACCCTCTGCTTGGGCCATGATACAAACATAAATTGCAGAACAATTCACAAAACGAATATACAGGAAATTACTTCAACAATGTTTACATTTATTGTCAAACTATGTCATGTTTTTTATTTTTACTCGTTTGGCCGGCCTGCAACTTACTGTATATTTCAAAGTGACTGTCAAAAATATCCTGCATTATCACCAATGGCCACAGGATGGCAGCAATCTTCCATTCCAGCTTATTAATTAATCAAAAACCCAGACAGAGCTTTAATTCATTTGAAAGCTTGACTCTTAGTCTTGTCCATCCAAATTGGAAGTCCCAAAAACCAGTTTTATTTGTTATTATCTATCGTCCACCTGGTCGTTACTGTGAGTTTCTCTGTGAATTTTCAGACCTTTTGTCTGACTTAGTGCTTAGCTCAGATAAGATAATTATAGTGGGCGATTTTAACATCCACACAGATGCTGAGAATGACAGCCTCAACACTGCATTTAATCTATTATTACACTCTATTGGCTTTGCTCAAAAAGTAAATGAGTCCACCCACCACTTTAATCATATCTTAGATCTTGTTCTGACTTATGGTATGGAAATAGAAGACTTAACAGTATTCCCTGAAAACTCCCTTCTGTCTGATTTCTTAATAACATTTACATTTACTCTGATGGACTACCCAGCAGTGGGGAATAAGTTTCATTACACTAGAAGTCTTTCAGAAAGCGCTGTAACTAGGTTTAAGGATATGATTCCTTCTTTATGTTCTCTAATGCCATATACCAACAGTGCAGAGTAGCTACCTAAACTCTGTAAGTGAGATAGAGTATCTCGTCAATAGTTTTACATCCTCATTGAAGACAACTTTGGATGCTGTAGCTCCTCTAAAAAAGAGAGCTTTAAATCAGAAGTGCCTGACTCCGTGGTATAACTCACAAACTCGTAGCTTAAAGCAGATAACCCGTAAGTTGGAGAGGAAATGGCGTCTCACTAATTTAGAAGATCTTCACTTAGCCTGGAAAAAGAGTCTGTTGCTCTATAAAAAAGCCCTCCGTAAAGCTAGGACATCTTTCTACTCATCACTAATTGAAGAAAATAAGAACAACCCCAGGTTTCTTTTCAGCACTGTAGCCAGGCTGACAAAGAGTCAGAGCTCTATTGAGCTGAGTATTCCATTAACTTTAACTAGTAATGACTTCATGACTTTCTTTGCTAACAAAATTTTAACTATTAGAGAAAAAATTACTCATAACCATCCCAAAGACGTATCGTTATCTTTGGCTGCTTTCAGTGATGCCGGTATTTGGTTAGACTCTTTCTCTCCGATTGTTCTGTCTGAGTTATTTTCATTAGTTACTTCATCCAAACCATCAACATGTTTATTAGACCCCATTCCTACCAAGCTGCTCAAGGAAGCCCTACCATTATTTAATGCTTCGATCTTAAATATGATCAATCTATCTTTGTTAGTTGGCTATGTACCACAGGCTTTTAAGGTGGCAGTAATTAAACCATTACTTAAAAAGCCATCACTTGACCCAGCTATCTTAGCTAATTATAGGCCAATCTCCAACATTCCTTTTCTCTCAAAAATTCTTGAAAGGGTAGTTGTAAAACAGCTAACTGATCATCTGCAGAGGAATGGTCTATTTGAAGAGTTTCAGTCAGGTTTTAGAATTCATCACAGTACAGAAACAGCATTAGTGAAGGTTACAAATGATCTTCTTATGGCCTCGGACAGTGGACTCATCTCTGTGCTTGTTCTGTTAGACCTCAGTGCTGCTTTTGATACTGTTGACCATAAAATTTTATTACAGAGATTAGAGCATGCCATAGGTATTAAAGGCACTGCGCTGCGGTGGTTTGAATCATATTTGTCTAATAGATTACAATTTGTTCATGTAAATGGGGAATCTTCTTCACAGACTAAAGTTAATTATGGAGTTCCACAAGGTTCTGTGCTAGGACCAATTTTATTCACTTTATACATGCTTCCCTTAGGCAGTATTATTAGACGGTATTGCTTAAATTTTCATTGTTACGCAGATGATACCCAGCTTTATCTATCCATGAAGCCACACCAATTAGCTAAACTGCAGGATTGTCTTACAGACATAAAGACATGGATGACCTCTAATTTCCTGCTTTTAAACTCAGATAAAACTGCTGGTTTAAAGACAGCACACGCCGAGCGCCGATCGACAGGCTCAAACCCCGCTGAAACAACCAGATCATTTCCAGTGTGAAGGCTTTGTTGATCTGGATGACCTCTAATTTCCTGCTTTTAAACTCAGATAAAACTGAAGTTATTGTACTTGGCCCCACAAATCTTAGAAACATGGTGTCTAACCAGATCCTTACTCTGGATGGCATTACCCTGACCTCTAGTAATACTGTGAGAAATCTTGGAGTCATTTTTGATCAGGATATGTCATTCAATGGACATATTAAACAAATATGTAGGACTGCTTTTTTGCATTTACGCAATATCTCTAAAATCAGAAAGGTCTTGTCTCAGAGTGATGCTGAAAAACTAATTCATGCATTTATTTCCTCTAGGCTGGACTATTGTAATTCATTATTATCAGGTTGTCCTAAAAGTTCCCTAAAAAGCCTTCAGTTAATTCAAAATGCTGCAGCTAGAGTACTGACGGGGACTAGAAGGAGAGAGCATATCTCACCCATATTGGCCTCTCTTCATTGGCTTCCTGTTAATTCTAGAATAGAATTTAAAATTCTTCTTCTTACTTATAAGGTTTTGAATAATCAGGTCCCATCTTATCTTAGGGACCTCGTAGTACCATGTCACCCCAATAGAGTGCTTCGCTCTCAGACTGCAGGCTTACTTGTAGTTCCTAGGGTTTGTAAGAGTAGAATGGGAGGCAGAGCCTTCAGCTTTCAGGCTCCTCTCCTGTGGAACCAGCTCCCAATTCAGATCAGGGAGACAGACACCCTCTCTACTTTTAAGATTAGGCTTAAAACTTTCCTTTTTGCTAAAGCTTATAGTTAGGGCTGGATCAGGTGACCCTGAACCATCCCTTAGTTATGCTGCTATAGACGTAGACTGCTGGGGGGTTCCCATGATGCACTGTTTCTTTCTCTTTTTGCTCTGTATGCACCACTCTGCATTTAATCATTAGTGATCGATCTCTGCTCCCCTCCACAGCATGTCTTTTTCCTGGTTCTCTCCCTCAGCCCCAACCAGTCCCAGCAGAAGACTGCCCCTCCCTGAGCTTGGTTCTGCTGGAGGTTTCTTCCTGTTAAAAGGGAGTTTTTCCTTCCCACTGTAGCCAAGTGCTTGCTCACAGGGGGTCGTTTTGACCGTTGGGGTTTTACATAATTATTGTATGGCCTTGCCTTACAATATAAAGCGCCTTGGGGCAATTGTTTGTTGTGATTTGGCGCTATATAAAAAAATTGATTGATTGATTGATTGATTGATTCCCTCAGTAAAAGCATTGAAGATGGGTCATGGCTGGGTCTTCAGCATGACAATGACCCCAAACACACAGCCAGGGCAACTAAGGAGGGGCTCCATAAGAAGCATTTCAATCCTGGCTGGTGTACACACGTTTCTACAGTTGTTGTTCCACTGTGGACACACAGAGGTGATGCTGGGAACTGTTAATAGTGTGAAAACATGAAGTCATCAGAGTGATGTGCACAGCAGAGACACACTGATGAACATTTAACACACCCACATGTTTGCAATTATAGAGATGGCTATAAAACCATGCACAAAGTGATACTTAAAACAGCAAAAAACAGTTGCTGTGTTAGTCTCAGAGGACCTCGTATTCAGGGAACACGAGGATTTACTTGCAAATGGCAATAATTGGCTCATAAGTCGATTTCGATCACCAAGGCCACTGTTACTGGAGTTGCGCACAGAACTGCAGCCGTCCCAGAGTGCAAGACGTCGAGGAGCCAAGGGGTTGTCTGTGGGACCACAGCCCCGCGTGAGTTGGCCGATCGGTCAGGAGTGTGCCAGTCAACCCTGAGGCGAGTCACCAGCTGTGTGGAACACAATCATCTGAATGTCATCCAGATACATCCCATTCCAACATTAAAGCGCCATTTGCAGCGAGAGCCGTTTTTTAGATTCTGTCTCTCATAGTTGAAGTGTGCCTAAAATAAAAATTACAGACCTCTACATTCTTGTAGGTGGGAAAACTTGCAAAATCAACAGTAGATCAAATACTTATTTGCCTCACTGTATACATATATATATATATACACATACATATATATATATATATATATATATATATATATATATATATATATATATATATATACATACGAGGTCTGTCCAAAAAGTACCGGACCTTTTTATTTTTGCAAAAACCATATGGATTTGAATCACGTGTGATTGCATCAGCCAAGCTTGAACCTTCGTGCGCATGCGTGAGTTTTTTCACGCCTGTCGGTTGCGTCATTCGCCTGTGAGCAGGCTTTGTGTGAGCACTGGTCCACCCCTCTCGTCGGATTGTTATTGCGAATAAATGTCTGAACAATTTGGAGCTTTGCTGCATCAAATTTTTCCAGAAACTGTGAGAGACCTCCAGCTGGACATCATTCGGAAAATTTAGATGGCTTTGAGGGACGATTTTACAGATTAAGGAGTGCTCCCGACGGTTTAAAGACCGCCCACAGCTGCTGAGAGCGCGCCGTGCTCCGAGCGCAGATCGACAGGCTCAAACCCCGCTGAAACAACCAGATCATTTCCAACGTGAAGGCTTTGTTGATCCGGGACGTCATCTGACTTTCACAAAAGAGGCATAAGGCGTGGACATCAGCACTTTTTCGGCACATTCTACTGTTACAGGAGGTTTTTTCATGGAAAGAGAAGCGGAGGATTGCGCCACCGTGCCGCTCATGGCGCGGGACAAAACCACCTCCGTGTTGGTCTCACAGGATGGCTTTGAGATGGCTTTCAGACGGCTTCCGGTTGCTTTTCAGTCGTGTGAGTATCCGAGAAATTGTGCATGAGCTGGACATGCCCCAACATGTCCTGTGAGGCTTCATCACAGCGTTGCTTTGCGCCATGCGGCTCCACCGTGACGCGCGGAATTCCTCGGCTCCTCTTTCCACGACAAAAACTCCTGTAACAGTGGAATGTGCTGTTCATTTCTAAACTGGACGCTGTCTTGATCCGGGACATCGTCTGACTAGCACAGGAATTGCGGAAGACGTGGACATCAGCACTTTTTCGGCACATTGAGACAGACGTGCGGAGGAATTCCACGCGTCGCGGCGGAGCCGCATGACGCAAAGCAACGCCGTGATGAAGCCTCACAGGATATGTCCAGCTCATGCACAATTTCTCGGATACTCACACGACTGAAAAGCAACCGGAAGCCGTCTGAAAGCCGTCCTGTGAGACCAACACGGAGGTGGTTTTGTCCCGCGCCATGAGCGGCATGGTGGCGCAATCCTCCGCTTCTCTTTCCATGAAAAAAACTCCTGTAACAGTAGAATGTGCCGAAAAAGTGCTGATGTCCACGCCTTCTGCCTTTTTCAGACGACATCCCTGATCAATCAATCAACTTTTTTTTATATAGCGCCAAATCACAACAAACAGCTGCCCCAAGGCACTTTATATTGTAAGGCAAGGCCATACAATAATTATGTAAAACCCCAACGGTCAAAACGACCCCCTGTGAGCAAGCACTTGGCTACAGTGGGAAGGAAAAACTCCCTTTTAACAGGAAGAAACCTCCAGCAGAACCAGGCTCAGGGAGGGGCAGTCTTCTGCTGGGACTGGTTGGGGCTGAGGGAGAGAACCAGGAAAAAGACATGCTGTGGAGGGGAGCAGAGATCGATCACTAATGATTAAATGCAGAGTGGTGCATACAGAGCAAAAAGAGAAAGAAACAGTGCATCATGGGAACCCCCCAGCAGTCTAAGTCTATAGCAGCATAACTAAGGGATGGTTCAGGGTCACTTGATCCAGCCCTAACTATAAGCTTTAGCAAAAAGGAAAGTTTTAAGCCTAATCTTAAAAGTAGAGAGGGTGTCTGTCTCCCTGATCTGAATTGGGAGCTGGTTCCACAGGAGAGGAGCCTGAAAGCTGAAGGCTCTGCCTCCCATTCTACTCTTACAAACCCTAGGAACTACAAGTAAGCCTGCAGTCTGAGAGCGAAGCGCTCTATTGGGGTGATATGGTACTACAATGTCCCTAAGATAAGATGGGACCTGATTATTCAAAACCTTATAAGTAAGAAGAAGAATTTTAAATTCTATTCTAGAATTAACAGGAAGCCAATGAAGAGAGGCCAATATAGGTGAGATATGCTCTCTCCTTCTAGTCCCCGTCAGTACTCTAGCTGCAGCATTTTGAATTAACTGAAGGCTTTTTAGGGAACTTTTAGGACAACCTGATAATAATGAATTACAATAGTCCAGCCTAGAGGAAATAAATGCATGGATTAGTTTTTCAGCATCACTCTGAGACAAGACCTTTCTGATTTTAGAGATATTGCGTAAATGCAAAAAAGCAGTCCTACATATTTGTTTAATATGCGCTTTGAATGACATATCCTGATCAAAAATGACTCCAAGATTTCTCACAGTATTACTAGAGGTCAGGGTAATGCCATCCAGAGTAAGGATCTGGTTAGACACCATGTTTCTAAGATTTGTGGGGCCAAGTACAATAACTTCAGTTTTATCTGAGTTTAAAAGCAGGAAATTAGAGGTCATCCAGATCAACAAAGCCTTCACACTGGAAATGATCTGGTTGTTTCAGCGGGGTTTGAGCCTGTCGATCGGCGCTCGGCGTGTGCTGTCTTTAAACCAGCTGGAGCACTCCTTAATCTGTGTAATCCACATAAAATCGTCGCTGAAAGCCATCAAAATTTTCCGAATGGTGTTCAGCTGGAGG